>NW_010307275.1:0-3972 GCF_000700745.2 Antrostomus carolinensis
CCCCATGAGCCTGCTGTACAACATGAATGACTGCTACTCCAAGCTGAAGGAGCTGGTGCCCAGCATCCCGCAGAACAAGAAAGTCAGCAAGATGGAAATCCTGCAGCACGTCATCGACTACATCCTGGACCTGCAGATCGCCTTGGACTCGCACCCCAGCATCGTCAGCCTCCACCACCAGAGACCCGGGCAGAACCCCTCCTCCAGGACCCCTCTGACCACCCTGAACACAGACATCAGCATCCTCTCGCTACAGGTAAGCGCCGTCCCCCACTCTGCCCCCGCCTCTGCGCTGACCCAGATCGGGGAGGTTAAGTCGGTGTTAGGAACGTCTTTGGCGCGGTGGTCACGGCGGGGACAGGGCGGGGTGACTCGGCCACCTCTCCCGCTGCAGGGTTCTGTCGCCAGACCTGCCAGGGGCAAGCGCTTGGCCATCCCGCAGAGTTTCCTCCTGCCCCTTACACCCTTGTGCTCTTCTCTCCTCGCAGGCGTCCGAGTTCCCCTCAGAGCTCATGTCAAGTGACAGCAAAGCACTTTGTGGCTGAATCAAACGGTGAGTGCGCTGCCTCTTATTTCTAAACTTCAGGAGGAAAAAGCGTTTCCCTGGGGACTGGGAGGCGTGACGGTCATTTCTAAAAAATCGGGTCCTAAAAGTTGACCAGGAGATGCCTTCATAACCAGTAAAAAATCCCGCCTGGTACCCGAGCCCTGCGGTCCAAAGTGTGTGGTGTCGCTGAGGTTCATTAAGCAGCACAGGCTGCTCTGATACCGCTCGCTGCTTAATGCAAATTCCCTCCTTATCTCTTCGTGGAGTCTTAACTTCCTGGGCCAAAGTGACTGATTAAGTTGGGAATCTTGGCACAGTTCCTTAAATTCTGTGATGTGGGATTGTCTGCGCTATCAGTTAAATAAGTGACTGCTTTTAATCAAGTAATTGCTGTAAGAGGCAGACTGGCGCCTCTGAGCATTGCACTTACAGAGATCTAAATAGAGATTGGACTGAGAATCCTCTCTCTGCCCTTTCCCTTGAGTGTATGTTATTTTAATGTTCAATTTGTGCTCTTGAGAGCGAGTGTGTGAGCGTGTATGTGTTGCATCTGGACGCCAGGGTTTGCCCAATCTCTGAGTGTTTGGTTAAATGTTCAAACTGTGGCTTCCTCTCTGGCGCCAGTCTGTCCGGATCTCTGCCCTGTTAGCATTCTCCTAAATATGCCTCTTTTCAATCTCTTGCAGGTGTTCCACTGATGAGATTTTTTTTTTTTTGCACAAGAAAATGTCTACAGGATTTTTTTTTTAGGTGCTGAATTTATTTTTCAGCTGTATCTGGAGCGGAAATCCACATCTTAACTAAAAGGACCTTTTAAAATGAATTAAGAAGAAGAAAAAAAAAATCAAGATTGATCTTTATCCCCACCCCATTCTTCAACTTGGACTGAACCTAGTTATTTATGAAGAGACTCTTAAATACCCTTTCCCTAGTTGGAAGGCTTCCTTTATGTACTATTCCCAACGTGGGGAGCGAAACAAAATCTCACAAGGAGTTGCCCATTTTAAAGCAGACTTTGCCTTTTTTTCCAAAGGTGGAGCGTGAGTACCAGAAGGATTCAGTGTTCAGTTTTTTAGGAAAGTCTGTGGTCAGAAATTACCTTTTTGACACAAACCTAGGACTGAATGCTGTGTATATATTTATATATAAATATATATATATGAGTGAAACCTTGTGAACTCTTTAATTAGAGTTTTCTTGTATAGTGGCAGAAATTTACATTTCTGCAAAAAGTGTAATGATGTACTTAATCATGCTAAACTTTTTATAAAAGTTTAGTTGTAAACTTAACCCTTTTTATACAAAATAAATCAAGTGTGTTTATTGAACTGATTGCTTGCTTTATTCTTTGGGGACCAACTGTTTGCTGGCTTTGATTTGTGTTGTGTTTTGGGTTTTTTTTAAATACTTACACATTCTGTTATGACTTTACCAAGTAAAAACTGAAATATGTAGAGAATATAAAGAATAAAATTATCTGAAGTGAATAATAATTCTTGTAACTTGGAAAATCTTATTTGAGTGTATATTCCAAACTTCTAAATGATCTGCCTGTGCATAGGGTGAAAGGAACTAGAAAAGTTAACTTATTACAGAGGGGATGCTATTGACAAAGTGTCTGGGAACTGTTCCCAGACTGGTACTTTTCTCCCCCTCCCCTCCTTTATGGATGACTTGGTTTTCAGTAGTAATGGCCCAATCTGTTAATTTGTGTTTAGAAATTATAACTGCTCAGAATTAAGGGTTGTGGGTGGTTATTAGTTCCCCAACTATTAAGTTTCTTTAAAAGGGCTTTGAATGTGAGAGCTGGTGATGCGTTAACATGGGTTCTAAAATGATGAAGTGACTGTTGCCTTTCCACACGGGAATTTTCATGCTTCCATGCAATATTTCAATGAAATGGGGCTTCTAATCAGTTGCAGCAGCTTCTGCATATGACTAAGATACTGAGAATTGAGCTAAATCACTGTTGTGTTACTGATTAAACTTTGGCTGCTCCTAAAGGGACTCTTTCTCCATAAGAATTAAATTAAGTTTGAAATGGGAGTCTAAATTCCTGAAAACCAGTAACAGTTTATTTCTTCTTTCCCTTTAGCCCTCAGAAGCTATGTGATATCCCTTCCTTATTCAAGGGACACTTAACTGTACCCTGTGAATCCACCGTAACTACCACTGTTCATTAGATCTATTTAGTTGTCATAAGGCAGTGGATGTGGGAACTGTGTCTTATCAGATGACATTCTAATTTAAGCTCACTCATAAACTTGCCTAAAATGGGAAGTTAAGTTTTGAGTCCTACACATGAACTGAAGAGAATCACTTGCAGTAGGAATGAAGGAAACTTTACTGATGCTTGGGGAGGGTGGGTACAGCTCTCTGGCAGGCATGACACTTGGGGCCCAAGGAAGCATGTTCAGGGTATGGGAATGAAAGGCAGGAGCCTCACCTGGGGCCAATAACATTTTCACCAGCGAAGGGGTGAGTGCATGGGGGGGTGGGTAGTGCTCTGGGGCAGCAGCTGCCTTTCCTTGCCCTTGACACCAAGTTCATTCACATAGGCTGGGAGAAAGCCAGCTCTGATCTCTTAATACAGAAGCTGCCCTGCCCAAGCAGAAGTGCACTGTCTCAGAGGATCAATGCAATCAGAAGACAAGGAGCATTAGCAAAGGCCGGGGAGGGGACACACATACACACACACAGATGGGACAGAGCTGATCTTCAGCTTCTCACCATGCCTTTCCAACCCAGCAGAGATGAAAGAAATCTCTCTGGGCAGTAGACACTGGCTGTGCCTCCCGTGGCCAAACCTCGCTACTGTCTCAACACCCAGACCATGGGGTTTCTTCCAACTTCATGCCATGAACGCTTAACCCTGACAGCCCAGTAATAAAATCCTTCATCATCACAAATCAGCACACCTCATTCCCTAAAACAGTCCTTTTCATGTATATTTTACCTAACTGAACAGCAGAAGATTCAGGGTTTTAATTATAGTACTGAGATCTTTGTCCTTCCAAACCAGTAACAATCTAGTGTAATCACCACCCGATTTTTCCCTCAAAACTAATTTTTCACCCTATCGTTCATTTTAGGGCGAGACCACAGTAAGCATCACTTTAAACCCACAGTTCAGTTTATGAAATTAAAGAGCTGCCAACAGTCAGATCATTGTAATTATTTTAAGATCAACCTCTTTAGAAACTAAGGCATTTACAGTTTGATATTTTTAAGCTACAGGACGATTAACACACTTGCAGAATGAAACCCATTTCCTTATCATGCAGAGCCAAAAGAGAAATTCACAATTTACAAGGCGTGGGGAGCTGAGCAGGAAAACAAACAAACATGTTTTTAAAAATGTAAATTAAGAAAGGAAAAAAATTTTCCTGTTTCAGGATTAACTAATTCATTGTTTCTACAATGCA
>NW_010307275.1:3991-58413 GCF_000700745.2 Antrostomus carolinensis
TGCTCTGCTTAGAGATGCACTCTTTGGTTTTGTTCTTAAGGCTTTGTCGTTCAAAGATAAACAGCAAGGTCAAAGCTGAGTGACCAAAGCCTTAGCACTAATTCTTGAAGTTTCCTTGAAGATGTGGGATTTCTTTATTCTATAGCATTGTCATTGTCTCTCCAGAACACATCAGAAAAATTCGTGAAATCTTCACCCCTTTCCCTGGTCCATTTACTGTCCCTGAACACAGTTGTTGCCCACAGTCGCGTTAACCAACCAGGTGTGCGCAGTGGATTGAGAGGACCCATACTCAACTACGTGATAGGAAAATAGTTGTGGCAACAGTCACATTTAAACACTGTAGTATCTTTTGGAGTAAGCCATGCATGAAAGCTGCAAATACACCTATAGACACTTCCCCATGGGGCGGGGGAAGGATCCAACAAGAGATTGACGAGGACTCTCCTCTCTTCGAGAGGTTTCCGAACCTGGCTTTGCTTGTGTATTGCCCTTAACAGCACACGGACCAGTCTAAGCCACGAACACGCACCGAAATGTCTCGTGGATTTTCAGGGAAGACCTTTGTATCACAAAGCACGTACCGCACTGCTGGCGATGTGTGTCACAGTGGGTCGGGAGCCGCCCGTCCCACGCAGGGGTGGCGGGAGTCCCTCCAGTCTATCAGCAGGGAGGGGAAAGGGCAGAGCGCAGAGCCCGGGCTTTGTTTACTCTCTCCTGGGAGAACAGCACTGTGTCTATTGCACCCAAAATATTCATAAGCCGCTTAAAGAACCCGTGCCAATATTTTGACAGAACCGTTCCGGAGCAGGCGGGCTGCAGCAGCCGGTGCCCGGGGCCGCTCCCCCGCGCGGGGCGGGTCCGTGGAGGCCCACTGCCACCCGCCGGCCCGCCCGCACACAGCACCCGCTCCGCTCCGCTCCCATCCCATCCTACCCTACCTTAACCGACCAGACCCGACCCGACCCGGCAGAGCCGCCTTCGCCGAGGGGTAAATCGCTCCGGCCTTTACATTTGTGAACAACGATCAGCGCACGGGCCTTCCGTGCGTTATTTAAAATGCCATTTATATCTGGGAAATGATGGTTGAGCTAATTCAGCTCTGCCAGCCGGGAATTTCACTCTTACGAAGTAAACTGGTTGGTAAAAATCTGAAGGAAAAGTTGCATTGAAATAATAAATACTTTGCTTGTACTATTATAGGAAAAGCACCATTTGACTAGCACTAGTTTGTACTTGACTCTGGAAAGTAAAACACATTCTCTAAACATTCTCCAAAGGAGGCCACGAGGATGATCCGAGGGCTGGAGCACCTCTCCTGTGAGGACAGGCTGAGAGAGTTGGGGCTGTTCAGCCTGGAGAGGAGAAGGCTCCAGGGAGAGCTTGTAGTGGCCTTCCAGTACCTGAAGGGGCTACAGGAAGGCTGGGGAGGGACTTTTGACAAGGGCAGGTAGTGATAGAACAAGGGGTAATGGCTTTAAACTGGAAGAGGGTGGGTTTAGATGAGATATTAGGAAGAAATTATTTCCTTTGAGGGTGGTGAGACACTGGCAGAGGTTGCCCAGAGAAGCTGTGGATGCCCCCTCCCTGGAAGTGTTCAAGGCCAGGTTGGATGAGGCTTTGAGCAACCTGGTCTAGTGGAAGGTGTCCCTGCTGATGGCAGGGGGGGTGGAACTGGATGATCTTTAAGGTCCCTTCCAACCCAAACCATTCTGTGATTCTATGATTAAATCATCTAGCATGCGTCAAGGATTCTCCTACACCACAGTTTACAGTCTGGATCAATTTGTGCAATGTGGAAAAAATACAAAATAATTTTACTAATGAGAATGATCATATTTGTCAGTAAGCATCTCTTCCTGTTTACCGCTGTCCTTGCTTACTTACATGCAACAAGAAATTATTTACACAGCTTTTGCTGGAAGCTGGAAGGAAGGGGGACAACAGAATGCAACTGCCACGTGACAAAAGGCTGAGCAAACTACAGAAATGCTGGTATTGGATTTTGTTCAGAAAAAGTTTTTCACAGTTGTACTCTTTTAAACTACTGTTTTGCAAAAGGATCAGTGTTTTCTGATTCTACAGATAAATGGAAATTTCATCTTTGAAATCCAATTTGTTTTATCCACATTACCATTTTCCTCTCTAGAACAGCCATCTAAGTTATCATCATTCTAAAGCATAAGAGCCAAACACAAACAGTTTCAATAAAACAAAGCTGATACTGCACAGCAATAGTCACTGATTGTGTGAGCCACTTGCTAAAGTAAATCGAAGAAGGAAACAAACAAATACAATTACTTTTGGAGTCAATCAGAGTAACAGAGAAATTTGTATTTTAGTTGGTTGATTGCCTTGAAAAAACATTACAAATGGGTCAAAGACCCATTTGGTCAAACTGAGAAAAAGGCCAAACTGAGAAAAAGGCCAAACTGAGAAAAAGGCCAAACTGAGAAAAATTAATCCAAAGTTCTTCACTGTGAGGGTGGTCAGACACTGGAACAGGTTGCCCAAGGAAGTTGTTGATGCCCCCTCCCTGGAAGTGTTTAAGACCAGGCTGGATGAGGCTTTGAGCAACCTGGTCTAGTGGAAGGTGTCCCTGCTGATGGCAGGGGGGTTGGAACTAGATGATCTTTAAGGTCCCTTCCAATCCAAACCATTCTATGATTCTATGAACAGAAGGTGCTGCAGTGGTCTTACTGCTGCTAGCTGCCCTAGAAGACAGCCCTTTACTTGCTGTCTATCCTCACAAGAATGTGACGAATTAATAGATAATACGACATTATATGAAGCTACAGGACCTATCCAGATTTGAAACAATTAAACTAACTACATTACTTGCCAAAAAGAGTATGTCATTGTAATTTCCAGTAAATACCCCCACAAATTACACCACGTCTGTGGCGAACGGTTTTATGAATAGATCAGGTATTTCTACTTAAAACTAAGAGCTTGAGCCAGCTCTTAAGTTTTACTACTGATGGCAGAACTTCAAAAGCTCACACAAAGCTCTCTTTTCTTATTTTCTGTTTTGAATTTGTCTTTCATTTGGAAAAGAAAAAAGTATTTTGATACTTACCGTCTTGCATTCGAGCAGATGTCCACAGGACCAGCAGTACTACCTCACTGAAGCCCACCTCGTGCAACTCTCTCGCTGACAGCTGCAGAAGCTGATGCCTAGGGAAGAGCCCAAGACCACCATTAGGTGACAGTTCCTTCATGTACTCTCAGCATCTCGTGTCCTCTGAGATCAGCCTTCCTGGTATTTTTGGCATGGAGATTCACTTTGTTGTCCTGTTTGCCAACACAGAACCTGAATATCCTACTTGAGTTATACCTGACATCTTATTTTTTTTCTCGTCCTGAGAAGAGGTGTAGTGCTCTGAAGGGGGAGAGAGAGGGCAGGAAGAAAAGGGGAGGACAGAGATAATGTAAGACTAAATAGCTCCTGCATATTAAGACTGGGCAAGATCAAAACAGAATATCTTGCCTTAAGAAAGCAATGAGGTTGAAGTTAGAGTTGTGTTTTCAGTATTGAGCAAGTTTCTTTCACCTGGAGTAGAGAACCCAGCCTCCTGCCCAGACCAGCCATCACAGAATCACAGAATCATAAGGCTAGAAAATACCTCTAAGATCATCCACTCCAACCATCAACTCATCACCACCATGCCCACCATATCCCCAAGTGCCATGTCTACACATTTCTTGAACACCTCCAGGGATGGTGACTCCACCACTTCCCTGGGCAGCCTGTTCAAATGTCTGACCACTCTTTTGGAGAATAATTTTTTCCTAATATCCAACCCAAACTTCCCTGGCACAACTTGAGGCCATTACCTCTTGCCCTATCACTAGTTACCTGGGAGAAGAGACCAACCCCCACCTCGCTACAACCTCCTTTCTCATTCAAGCAGGAAGTTTTTTACGCCCCACAGAACTGAGTTGGTTTAGCTATGTCTGATAGCAGCATCCCAGGAAAATTGAGTGTACTAGACAACCTCTGGAAGCGTCCTTCAGCCACATTTTCTGTAAACCTCATGCTCATCCACAAGCTCTATGTGATCTTTTAGAAACTTGTGCAGTCCTTGAAGAGAAAGAACAAGATTAGAGTCTACTGGAAACCAATGTAGAAAGCAGAAAATACAGGAGAGCTTGTGCTCACAACAGATGCTGGTGCTGAGATTTCTGCCATGTTCACACCAGTAGCTTCATACCCAGCTGTAACATACTAATGCTCCCTAGAGAAGACATGAAAGGCATCAGAAAGGCACAGACACTTACCTTGTTGGAAATGGGAGAAAATACTACTCATGGACATCATTATGCAGGTTAACTCCAAGAGATGTGGAAGATGACAGAGGATACCTGTCTTCCATTTATTAAGGGTAGGAGAGATCTGCTCCCAGAGCAAGACTGCGCAAAAAAAAGACCAAGAATATGAACATGTAAATGTTTTTTTAATTTCAGAATCAGTGTCAACATGAGTTAATATACAGAAATAAAGTGATGGGAAGGCTATTTCAGAAAAAATCGGCTAAGCCACATTTTACAACTTCTTGGAAAAGTATCTCACTTGTGCTTTTGTATTTCTGCTCATAAGTATATGAAAGAACTGTGCTACTGCCAGGGGATTGCTGGTTTTAATTAAAAAGTTTGTGTAAAACACATTAAGTAAACCTCCCATTAGTACTTTTCAAAAGATGTAACAGTCAGAAAGCTGAGTAAATTACATGCCAAATCTATAAACTCAGTCTAGCTCTTGTTAAAAAGCTGTTTTACTGCAGATAGATATTTCCACCCAACAGATATGAAGTAAGGTGCTACACATGTGGACACATTCTGTTTACTAATCCTTAGTGATTCCCATTTTACTCAGATTATCCCATTGTTGCTCTTACCACTCTTACAGAAAAAACTTCAAGTGTTGGTTGGACCTCATCCTGTAAGTATTAAAATTTCACAGTACCTATAAAATTCAATTTCTAAATTCCACTGTAAATCTGCTTCTTCAGTCATTCAAAAATTTTAAGAGTTCCTTGGAAATTAAACTTTTTGACTGAATTTGTTTTATTCATGGACCTACCTAAAAGGATCTTTCTATCCTTCCAATCTAATTTATAAAAAAAGCCATGCTTAGAGGGAAAAAATCTTAATTGTTTAGAAGTTTGGACCTTTGTAATAAATATATACATAAAACCTGTATGTTATGGACACACCACATCCAACATGCAATTAGCAGTTTATTTACAGCATGATGAAAATTCTCATGATCTGAAAATCTGAAACAGGTTATCACTAATATTGAATGGTATGTTATTTTTTGGCAGCTTTGAGTACACATTATTATTTTTATTACTACTTTAGGGGACTCTGAGATTGGTAATATTGTCCAAAAAGATGAAAGAAAGGTGGATGAACTAGGACTTGCCAGGGAAAAGGAAGCATTTATGGTAAGATATCCAAAGGCAGAAACATATACCTGGACTATGACAGAACTGGAGGAAAGCAGATTTGTGAGTTATGAGCCTAAAAATAACTGCCATTTTTCAAATGGAAAAAGAAACTCAGAAGCCAGGCATCAGAGTGAGAAAATGAAGTACGTACTTTAGGATTTATTTGAGTTTCAATAGAAAATGTGAAGTAGCAACAACCTGTCACAAAACAATGGAAATGTGACTAAAAGTGGAAGAACAAGACAGGAAATCATCATGATCCTGCCAGGGGAAAGGAAGAAAAGCAGGTTTTATGCAAAAAATCATAGGTAATGAAAAAGTGGAAAATGCAATGAACAAGACAAAGAAGAACTGTCCAGGTAAGAAAGAGGCAGAAGAGAAGAAAGTATTTTTACCATGTAGAAAGTGAGTGCACTCACAAATTCTACAAGAAAGAGAAATTAGAGATACTAGAGCAAAGGTATGGAAAATTTACTTGTCCTGTGAAACAAGGAAGAGGATGGACAGATTTATCCTCCAGCCTCACTGAAGAGCTTTAACAAAGAGCTAAAAAACCCTGTTGTAATTCTACAGTATTTACAAATACAAAATTCTACTTCCAGCTGGCCTTGAACCCCAATCGGAATGTAAATAAATTCTTTTTTTCCATTTTGTAGATTATTCACACTGCATAACCTATGGAAGATAAGATGTGATTTTAACCCTTGATTCTTATGCCTGCCATAATTGACCAAATTCAACATTTTTAAAGGAAAAAGAATATAATTACCTTTAAGAGTATTTCTTAAAAACTTCATTATGCAGGTTCATTTGCTAGGAAAATTATGTATGAATCATCTTCAGTAACTCAATTCCTGACAAGTATACTGTAACAACAAAATATTATCAGAGGAAGCAAGTAATTTACTTAAAACGGGGAGAGGAAAAAAAATAAGTCAGTTTTGACAACTTATTTTTTTAGATTACATAGATTCATTGAACATCGTTATTTCTGATGAAATCTTATGTATTTATAACATCCATGACCTCACATATGATTTCAGGGTTTACCAATAAACTTGTAAATAAATAAGCAATCAGGAGATTTTCTAAAATATTGTTCATGTAAAGAATAGGGTTTTTTCCTTCCTTCAGACCTATATGCAGTAAAGGATAAAATTATATTAAAAATAATAGACATGATAAGCAGAGTTCAGTAAATGACAGAGAGGGAAGGAAGACTGACACCAAAACCAAGAGTTCTGCAATCTAAGATTCTCTGTCAATCAGATTTGTCAATGAAAGTTGTTCACTAAGAAACAGTGACAACAGATTCTCTTGATATACAATTTTCAGGTTTACAAAGGAAAACAAACTCTGTAAATGCTATTTTGGGGGGCGTTAATTCATGCAGCAACCCAAAGGTTAGAGAGGGAGTGGGTGTGAAGATGCAGCATTTTTCCAAACCTGAAGAAGGATACATCTGTGGTACAACAGGGAAGCATGAAGCCTAAGCAAGCTTTCATTCTCTTCAGTCGGGTACCAACACCAGAGAAGATTGTCCAGTACAGACTTCAGTGTAGGAGACAGCCATGGAAAATATACAAGGCAGTACTGACATCTAAATCTTCTCAACCTGACTGCTTTTGATGCTTCAGACAGCCAGTTCAGTCATACTCATCTGCATGAGCTGACCTAGCACCATCACACTACCATATAGACGTACCCTTTATAGACACACCCGAGCAAATGCTGGAGAGCTTCAGTGGAGGTATACTTGGAACTATTCCTTCACGTAATCAACTATTGGGTATCTGTCCTTATCTTTGAGACACTGTCATATTGAAATGTAGGACCTAAAGGTAAATGTAGGGTAACTGTGGCAATTTGATGTGAGTCATAACAGAAAAAGGTCTCAAAAAAGAACACTTGGAAAGAGACCTTCAGCTAGAGATGCCTCTTTAAGTAAGTAAGTATTTCACCAAGCAGGCATTTATAGACATTTTCAGTTTTCTGAAGAGGAAAAAAAAAAATACAAAAAAACCCCCACCAAACTTTATAAATGTAATCAATTTCAAGTTTAAAAAGTACTAGTTTACTTTCTCTTAGTCTCTGAACTATTGCTGAAATGTATTCTTAAGTTTTTTGATCAACTGATGGCTTCCACACATTTCTGAAGTACTTAATTACAAATAAGGAAAGAAAGTCCATTTCATTTGATGCCTATAAAGTTGGTGAATGATTTAAGGTGTCCATGAAAGCACTTAAAAGCTACAAACACTTCTTACCCTTCCCTTCAAAGTTCTGATGTTTAAGCACCTCAAACAAGTAACTCATCCACTGTTGAAGGTGATGAAACAGGGCTTCACTGATGTGGGAGAAAATAATGATCTCATGGTTAAGACTTTGAACTGGGAGTTATAAGATATAGTTCTTAGCCCCAATTTCCCACAGCAGTTTTATGTGACCTATGCAAGTAATTTAACTCCTTTGTGTTTCTATGCATCTGTAGAAATAGGAAAATTAGTTCTGTCTCTTGAGAATTCTTGTGAACCAGCATGTCTGAAATGATATGATACTGGGCTACCTCTGTCATACTTAACAATGACAGTAACATTCTTGGGCATTAAAATTGGTCATTTATCATGTGAAATTGTACCTGCCACATATTGAAACAATTGCCAGTCATGACTTGGGAGTTACATGGCCTAGAACCCCCTCCCCCCCATCCACCTAGGGTAGCTGCTGCTTTTAGTATTATGTTTTAAAGAAAGAGTATCAGTACCAATAGGAGAGATTCCACCACAATAGGCCAAAGAACAGTCCTTATCCTGTTGGAAGTGTTAATGTAGATTCAAGCCCTAGTTTTGCTTATGTTACTAAGTAAAAAAGAGCCAGGGAACACACATAAACACTGGGCACCCACACAGCTCTGTGTAAGGGAAAAGCTGGTTCTTTGGGTCTGAATGTAGATAAAGTAACATGATTTTATGTAGACTGCATTTTGCTTAAACAAGCATGTTAGATACACATTCTCTCTCCTTTCTTACCATCCTATAATAGTAGAAAGATAATTTAAATTTAGTAGAGAATTCCCTTCAGGAATTGAACAACATAACATAAACAGTGAAGAGAGAATTAAAACAAGAGCCTGAATGATACTGTGACAAAGGAAAGACAGGGCACAGAAATACAAAATTCCTTAAGCTAAAAAGTAAACAGCAAACCATTTTACTTGGATTCTTCCAGGATACATATATTTAAATATCGACATTAATAACATTGTAACATGAAAGTAAAAACCCAACATGAAGATAGGCTGGCTGTCAGGTCTGTGCAAATTACTGGCAACCACTGTATCCCATACAACCAGACTGGTCTGGGGTCTCTGCTGTTACTGTTGCCACTGCCTCTTTGCCTCCAACCAGCTTTGTGTCCCCTGGCACTTTCTATTTCACAGTATAGATTTAAAGTGTGACCTTTTGCATTTGAACTTCTATTCCTCGCTCTTTCATGGGTATTTACACCCAGGCCTACTCCATCAGCAAATTTCCCAGGAGAACAAACAGTTTGGCACACGCTGTTTTTCCTCTGGGAGTCCCATCAGTGGTGAATGCAGTGACAGCTGCTGCCTGAAACAGATTTCTGTGCATTTTGCTATGTAAAACCAGAAAGTGCAAACCAGAGTGGCAAGAGGTCATCTTATGGTTCTTCTTGCTCACTTACATTACTCTCAAGCACTCCCAGTGAATGAAATTCCACAGCCTCCCTAGGTAACACTGATACTACTTTATCAGAAAGCTTTTCCTTTCAGAATATTTTTGTCCACCACAAATTAGAAGCCGATTACTTTGTGCTCCACTGATGGAGCTCTTTATTAATCTTTCTGTAACAATATTTTACATATCAAGAAATTATGTCCATTCAGTCTTCCTTCTTTTCAACTCAACAAATCCAACTTTTTCAGCATTACATACCTGGAAATCATGTTTTCTAAATGATTCTGCCCTTCTCCTCCAGTTGCTTATTAAAGGTGCTCAGGACTGGACACAGTACCCCTTCAGCAGCAGGGGATACCTCTCCTGGATTGCATGATACTCCTATTAATACATCCCTCAGATTTCCTTTTCTTCCCTCTACCTTCAACAGTATCACTTATTTTGTTAGCTTAGTACTGGTTTACTAGCCAAGGTAAAACTCTGTTGTCTTCTGCAGTATTTCAGTGGCTTATACTCCATTTGATATTTGATTTCACTTTCATATGTGCAATACTTCATACTTGCCTTTACTGAATGACACCACGGTAATTTACAGTCTGCTATATATCAATTAATTCTGTCCATTGGGATAAGGCAGTTCAGGTAAAAGTAAACTTTGAAATTCCACCAATCAGGTTTCTAATAAAAATACTGAATAAAAATGGACCAAAGAGACCTCCATGTGACCCTACTTTGACATAAGATAGTTGTTAATCACTCCAAGTCTACCTTTTCAAGCAGTCTGCTTTCACTTCATTGCATGAGTTGCTTAAGCTTCCATGATAAAAGTCTTACTGAAGTCAAACATATGACATCTGCTGTTTCCATCTTCTGCAGGCCAGTTACTAAGCCAAAGGAGGAAATTAGAGCAATTTGGTAAGGATCATTCCTGAAAACTCCATATTGACTTTCATACTTGGAAGTTTAAACACCTGATGAATAATAAAAGCTTGATGAACAAAGTTCTTGCAGGTATCAAAGTAAAGATGACTCGTAATCCCCCACACCTTCCCTTTCCCCCTTCAATATGGTTCCAGGTAGTCATCTCCTGTCTTCTAATAGCTGTAAATCCATGAAACAGCTGAATCTCCTTTTCTCCAAGAACACTGATCATAGGTCATGTATTGTTTTGACTGGATCCTGAGCTTCAACAGGAAGCAGAGCTAGGCCATACTGACTTGAGCCAGTCATTGAAAGAAAACAAATATGCTTAAATTGTCCCATCTCGGTTCTGGCTTCACTACAGAATTCCAGAGTTCTCAGAAAGACTTACCCTTCCAGGTAACCTATGAATAATGGGGTTTTTTTCCATTTTTAAATGTGTATTTAAACATCTCCATGCATTACTCTCAGTGACCTGGGAAGGGGTGCCCAAGTCCTCATACTAGACTGACAGATCAATCTTACAAGACCAGTGTTAACTCCTAGATACCTGTGTGACAGCATAACTCTTGATGACTGTTGGCTCATAGTCTGTTGGCTCTGCTCTAAGCAGGGAAGAGCTTGACAACTATCTACAGTGGAGACTCTCCTCAAGGGTTGCCAGAGCTCTGATGAAGTGTGCCACTATGACTGAGCAGGTTCCACTACAGACATGTCATATATCTTTATCCTGTTCAGCAGCCTTTTCAGATAGCTTTGCTCAGCTATTAACATGATCCTGACTTCATCCTGTGAAGACAAAAACACTCCCTCTTAACATACTCGTCATGGAAGAATGGCCTAGGTATGGGAGGCTACATGAAAATTTCATTCCCTGCTTAAAATAGAATCACTTGGGAAGAGTCCTAAGTGTGGATTTCACCTGCTCTCCTGAACAATCATAGAATGTTACATCCTGAAAAGAAACATGTTCATGAATGGCAATGCTGTAAACTCCATCGGGGTTCTATCCTGCAGTCTTAGTCCTGATCGTTACCCTGTTTGTTCCCCCAATACAGAATGAACACATGAGGCTGGTGCAACAAGATAATTTTGCCAAGTGAATGTGGAGCAAACTATGGGATGGCTGAGCTTCTTTTGCTCCCACAGAAAGTCCAAAGACTGGACCTTCAGCCAAGAGAGAGGACATTCAGAAGGCTTTGTAGATAACTCTCTCATAGAGCCCTTTATACTCTTGATAAGGATCATTCCCATAGCATAGGAACATCAGTACTCTTAACAGTGACAGATATCCAGTATTCACATTGAAATAGAAAGGCTGAGTGGACTAGGATAGGTAAAGAATTTTCAATCAGATCAGAGATCAGAAAGAAATGTTATTTTTAGATATGTTACTGATAGAGCAAAAAATTCTGACAATGTGATGTAAGAAATCCCAGAAATGTGCATACTGAATTTCTGATCACAAAACTGGGAACATATTGAACAGGGATTAAGGTTAAGGACACTTTAGGAACAGAAAGCTCTGCTTCTTACATTAAAGACAAAAAATATGTATTGAAATAAATCAGGAGAGATTTATATACACAAACAAAATCAAAACAGAGAAATTAGGATTCTGTTCCCAATCATAACTCAAGACACCCACCACATATTTAAAGCACTCAGGGGAGGAATGGGCAGATGAATATGGTGCTTAATCTATCAAAACCAGGGATTTCTGGACTGTGAGGAGTAGACCTTTTACCACATTATATGTTGATACACTTTGGTGCTGTCAGTTGTCACCTGAGCATGCCACCACTGAATGTGAAAGAGAAATGCCCAGCACGTGCATCAGTCATAAGTTTTGAGATTCTGATGAGCAGAATTTCCTCCTCTTCAGTCTGAGCATGTCTCTGGGAAGTGATATGTTTGTGCATTGAAAATATGTAGAAAGAGACATCTTTTTGCATAAAATGGCTGAGTTTCACTATCATAGTCATACTCAACTTCTAAAAGTATGCCATGGATTACATGGTTCACAGCTAGACCTCAAATAGGTGCTGACAGATAAAATAAAACAAAAAACCCCTAAGGTTGTTTTTCCAGGTACTACAGAAAGACTAGAAAGGAGCTCATCATAGTAGGAGGATGAATTCCAACTACTTTATCCAACTTTTCACAGCCTGAAATGAAACCTGAGGAGAAAAAAACTGGTAAGTTTCTTCTCTCCCCACCCTCCAGAGGTTACTTAACTCCAGAGGTTACTTAAATACAGGTGATATATTTGTCTACTGTCCCTAAAAATAAAAAAATTGAAGAACTATTAAGTGGTTTATAGAACCTGAGCAAAGTGGTTTTATATGTTTTTAGAAGCCAGTCATTCAGGCAGAAGAGTCCTGGTCCATCTCAGATGAGCTATCATCACTGTCAGGTCTTTGCTAAAAGACTAGTCCAAACAAAAGTAATTTGCATTTTTTTCCGAAAGTCCAAATATTTTCAAGGATGAGAATAAAATAAGTTCCCTTCCTATACTGGAAAATAACAGAAGTGGGACTACTTCCCTGAATTTGAATTTGAAGCATAAATGGATTCTCTTGCAAATTTAGGATGAATCAACATTGTACTTTCTGCTTGGAAATAAAGTGTGCGTACTGTAAATGCAGAAAAATTAGTTCTATGGGTCCCAGTATCGCAAAGAACCTACCAGGTGCTTAAACAAATTCCTGTACACAGAGGCCTGAGAGGTGATGTGAAGACTGTGGGACAAAAAAAAAAAAAAAAAAGAAAATAAAATATAATTATTGAACACTGTAGCCATGGACTACAAAATTGAAGACTCTAGTTCATATTAGCATATAAAAGGATCTGATGAAGCTGAGATAGTTGTCATCAGATGGAGGAGAGGCAGAAGGTAGCACAGATGGTGAAAACAGAGGAAATTATTCATGGTTCCTCGTCACACCTTGAAAGGAGCTACTGAAAAGATGATGTTGAAAATTAAGACCAGAAGGCATCCACGAACAACAAAACCTTTAAACCCTCCTTTATATTCCAAAAGTGTAAATATGTCCTGAGGTTAAATAGGCTTATGGTTTGAGGATTTGTCTTTTATAGAAAATTAAAAAATCAAGATTTCTTTTTACCTTTCAGAGTAAAAATACCTGAACACCAAAGCCTGGCTCTTGAGTATTTAAACAAATGTAGAATGTCATAAATCCCGGCATACTAGATCAACACGCATGAACATGAGTCTTCAAAGTTTGTCCTCCTTCAGATTACTTCAAAGCAAAAGCTAAAATGTCCTGTACATTATCTGCAGTGCCATTCAGATCTCCAGCATCAAGCATAAATTGCAGAGGTCCATGAGGAAAAGGGTGCACTCACCCTTCCTGAGCGCAGGTCTAAAATTCTTCTAGACTCCTAACAGACCACTTACAAAGCAGATGAGCTGACAACTGTACTTATCCTATGACCAAGCTAGTTGTAAGGAAGCAGATTTTTCTCCCACTAAATAAACTTTTAAGGTTTCCCCATTGGCAGATACAAACTAATGCTTTTTTTTTTAGATATGTCCATTACTGTCCACAACAAAGACATCAGATATAATGTATTCTAAAACCAGTTTTGTGGACTGTGAATATGTATATCCTGTGAATTTTCCAGGACATGAGGATGAAGATGGAGAGAAGTGAGGAAAAAATTGATTGTAGGATCTAGACCCCACCGAGGTGGTAAAATCTTTCTGGGGTAAAAAAAAAAAAACAAACAAAACAACAAACCAAAACCAAACAAACACAAACAAATAAACAAACCAACCCAAATAAAAATCCCCATCCAAGCAAAAAACCACCACCACCACAGTAGAACAGCGTTTTCTGCCATTGCTGAAGTGGGAAAAATAGCAGTGTACAGCAGTTCTGAGGTTATGATGAAAAAGTTGAAGAGATCATTTAAGTTACGTTGTCAGCAACCAAAGCCCCAACTACCAGTCAGGTGGTGAGGCAGAACTGAAACAGTTCCAGGTATTCTACACAATGTATTCATGCACTGAACATGATAGTGGGGGCAAGACAGGATATAAGCGCGTCCAATAAAAACATAAGAACACTGGAAATCAAATATACTTAGTCCCAAACGATGGTATGTCGGAGACATTCAAAGTTAAAACCTTAACTTTTTGCCAAAAGGAGAGGACCATAAACAGGCTGCAAGGTTTACAGTCAAATAGGAAATAAAGTGTATGGAAAACAAAAATCCTGAGTGATGACAGAAAACTAACTTAACTTAGTAACCTTCAGTTTAGATTTCAGAACTTCTCATGGTTTAAATGAACATACAATAACAGGGGCCTCTGATACCAATAAAAGTTCAATCTGACTGGCAGATGAAAGTGCAGGACTCAATTCTTGACTCTCCTAGACAATACGTGTAATTCTGTATTCTATCATTGCTGAGGTGGGAAAGGATTTCTCTGCTGTCCCAAATGTTCTGCTTAACATTTTGCTGCCTCTCAAAAGTACTATGACAAATTCAGAAAGATTTGAAGGTGCAGCAGAACTGTAATATGTAAACAGACTGAAGAATATACATTGCCTTTAGTCAAGCACAAACCATCACATTATTTCAGAAGAGAGAAATATTAAAAACCAAAAAAGTTAAATCTGCTGCTTGCTTCTCTGTAGTTTAATTAGTGAGGAAAGGCAGTAAGGCATCACTGAATTTCCATTTTAGTTTTACTGTTCCCCACAGTCAGTGTTTTATGGCTATGTTTTTATTTCTTCGTTCCAGGGACACATACAAACCATTCAAACTCTGTTCTGTTGTCTTCTATCATAAGAAATCTTGGACACAAATAAAAACCTTATAATGGACCACTATTATTCCTCTACTCCCCTTTTCTTTTATAAACGACAAACACGTACTCAAGTAACGATATACAGACACCTAGTTTCCTTACAGATAATTCTGCAATCCAAGGGGACTTCTGTAAGAAGCAACGAAGATATGTAAGATCAGTACTCAGGAGACTTGAAACATGGAAGAACCCTGCACACAATGCTATGTAGGGGCAACACTAAGAATTCACGTAACAGTACGCTCTGTTGCTAGAGTCTCCTTTTTAAAAGAAAAATACACTAACTCTCAAATGCAATCTTTTGTTACATAAAACTCACACAACCTCTCATTTATTTTTTTTTCCTCCAAAAGATCAATTATTTCTTCTAAAATATTCCAAGGGGTTTTTTTTCTTCCACTTCAGAAGAGGGTGACCCTAAGATATGATAACTAAGAGAAGGAAACTGACCAACAGCATTTCCCTTAGAGGTTTATCCAGTGTCACTGGATAAACAAATCATGGTTTGGAGAAAAAAGAACAGCTTTGAATGCTTTTTAAGGCCCAAACACTTGGTGTTGCCAGTATCAGTCTTATTATGGAATTACAAACACTTATGACTGAGAAAACATTGCTAAAAAACCTGTAGCTCTGAGTCTTTCTGAAAGAGGGGGTATACATTTCTAAAACAAAACTTAACTAAAATGCTAAGCACATCACAGGAGTCAGATCTGCAAATGAAAATACAAATGTTAGACTCAAAGCTCAATAAAAGAAGAAAACCTCCTCTATCATTAGTCCTTAGCTTTACCACAAAAGAACTGAATCATTACAGTGCCAGAAGCTGTGCTAAGCTGCAATAAATACACACCTCTGTCAGAGAATTCCATGTGAAGATTTTAGCAATCATAAGCAACCTCAGATCAATGAACTAGAACAAGAAACCCACTACATTAAAAAAAATAAATAAATCAGTTTTTCATCAGCTTTAAACTGCATTTTGACTTTTATAATCTGCTTCCATTTGTTAAGCAAAGGGTGGAACATACTGCATACTCAGCTTGCATGACAGAAATCTGCAATGGAAAAGCTATCTGGATGTTAAATAGCTAAAATAATCTTTTTTTGACACTGTTTGATAGGTCTCCATGTGCCAATTAGTCTTTACAAAATTCTAGTTCTGTTGGAAACATGGTTTGATATTACTTATACTTTATATTATTAAAATTTTTGAGCATTCACTTCCCTATTTTTTTCTCCTTTTTGTTGAAATTCAGAAACTGGTGAGAATATGTCAAACTCATGTAACTGTTCTGTATTCCCACAAAGAAAGATTCTAAGTAAAATTATCCCCACTCTGCTCTTATACTGATGAAATGGGCGTTAACAGAAAGATAACCAAAATCCAGAGAATATAACCCACACGGCTCACAGAAAACACTGTGTAAGGTTAGCACAGTCTTTCCAGACTTCTCTGATTAACTGGAATTTGAATTTTGCTCCAATTTTTCTCCTCACTACAGCTATGATTTGGCACAGGAAAGACCAAAATCCTAACAGCAGGCTTTATCCTTACAGTAATCAAGCACATTGTATTTCTCTCATGTGTCTGAAATTCACTACTAGGTATTAACACTTCTATTATACCACAACTGTGCCTTTCAGTTAAGAGACCTCAAATATCCAGGTATTATTTTCTTTGGCAATTTCTTAGTAATGTTTTTAGAAATGTAAATAAACCTGTCACAGATTATAAAACTATCTATCATCAAGGCCATGGGGTGCAACGCACTGGACTAGGGATAACAGATGCTACTGGGATCCTCTGCCTGTGTGTCTCGTGGCTGTACAATGAACTTCCCATATTCTTACTGTGAGGTCCAGAAAGCTTCCCACAAGAGCTGCAAAGGTAAAAACAGGCTTCGAGGATTCTGTGGACAGAAGTGAACAACTGAACCCCAGACCACAAGAGAAAGCATCTATTTTCAGCTGTGTGTGTCACAGGAAAGCTTCCCAAAGATTATATAAAGAAAAAATAAGAGAAGAAACAAACAAACAAACAAAAAAACAACAGTATTTGGAAAAACAGATAAGCAAGCAAAGGACTGAAAACTTACTAACACCACATACATATTCTGCTGCATGGGTAAAGTAATACAGGACAATCAGATATCCCAGACTGACCAGGACAAGCACAAAATAGAAACCTTTTCCCAGAATCTCCAAGAATTTTACTAGATCATTATTTTGTTGCAAGCTTTACAAATGGGATGTAAGAATTTCCCTCTCCCCCTTCCTCATAAACTGCAACCCTGGAAAAACTGGCAGATAGCCATAAAAGTCTCACATAAATCCTGGAATGTTACTTGCATCAATTTTTTCCTTTCAAAACTGGTTTAATTTCACCCTACCATGCAAACACCCCCATGCATCAGAAAAAAGAGGACAAGCCAAACTGGGCTCTTCAGTGTCAGGTAGGCAAAAGTCATGGTTTCAAGTTCCTGTAGTGTTCAGTTGTCCAAAATTAGAGTGGATACATAAACTATCATTACAAGAGTTCTGGAAAGTGGTGAGTACCAGAAATAAGTTTGTAGTTGTCTTATTGTTTTATACTCTTCATTCATTTCCATTCTCCATGGAACTCCTGGGTTCCACGATTCCCACAAGTCACAGAGCTAACATTTAATATTTCAACACTGGAAATTGTTTATGGTTTCTTAACTCCAAGAATTGTGCAACAAACTAAGCAAGCCAGTAACCATAGCAACTGTGGTAGAGAAAAAACAAGTCACAGCTATGAAACTGCAGTGTATTTTTAATTCTTGCAAATGCTCTTCTTTCATATTCTACATGTGAAAAATTAAACGTGTACAGTAACTAAGGTGTACATGTATTATGTACTAAAAGACACTTCTTACTACTGTGCCATATTAAGTACTCCACTTCTCTCTTCTCTCCCATTTCCTCTCCCCCTTTATCAGAGTACTACACTTTCTTCTGTTTGCTTACGAAAACCTGGATAAAAAATTAGAACGTTGCTTCGGTGAAGGAGAAAAATGCACTCTGTCTAGCTATTTTTATGCAAGTAGATTCTAAGTGTCAGTTGTATTTGCTGCCCTATTAACAAATAGCTTTTGCAGCAAACTGTCCTTGAACTGGCTATGAAGCACTCAGACTTTGTTGATTTTAGGAACTTTGTTAGGAAGGTATTAAGTAACAAGCCTGTGAACACATTTGATTATATAAACTACAGCGTGCATTACTATGTAATGCAGTTACAGTAGTAAAGGAAGCAGGACTGAACCACTGATTGGAACTGAAATAATTTTAGGTACCCACATCCCATGAGAGGTGTGGATCTATATACCCAAGGAGAGTATTAGACTAAGCCCTGTACAATCCTACACTGACGCTTTGCTTCTAACTACTGTTTCTTAGTGATGGTAAGATGGTGTTAACAAATACAAAATAGAAACATCAAAAAGTTTTCCATTCAAATACCTATTTCATCTCAATTTTGATATTTTATGGTAATTTTTATGATAATAAAAATTTATAATAAAATTTTCATGAAAAAAAATCTCAAAACCGTATGAAAATTTAAAATTCATCCATTTGGATTATTTGAGGACTTTAACAGACAAATGATTTAAAGTAATTGGTATCTTTCATCAATACTGCGAATATGTCTTAATGAAGAAGGCTACACTTCTTGTCCTCTCTTACAAAACAAGGCTTCTATGTATCTTTCTGTAAAAATCTTTTACATCCCAAAAATCTCGGAAAGCAGAGTGATGTACTTTTTCTTTTAATAGGAAGAACCTAAACTAACAAAAAAAACCTGTTCTCAAAGCTTTGGCAAACTATCATGAAGCTACACAGGCTTTGGGGGCTTCTTATTTTGTTTTGGGAAGTTTTTTGGTTAAACTAATAATCTAATAGATAAGGATATGTGCCCACATGTTTCCAGTACTTCCCTAACACTCAGATGAGTAAATTTTAATTCAATCAAATAATGCACCAATTGAACAGAATGCAAAAATGTACAGATCACATCTCCAGTCCTTTAAGTACGAGACATCCATGGAATGAAAAAATACAGAGCCTAGATAGAGCCAGTTTTTCTGTTGACTCTGGCACAGAAAAGCATCCTCTTGATTTGGATAACAAAAGTGACGACCACATGGTCCCGCTGGAGGCATCTGGTTGGAGATGCACTAGGACAGAAACAAAGCTGTGCAGAACTATCAGCACATGGTAACTGCCACAAACAGCAGGATTTCTGCTTTGGACTAGCGGGAGGTGGCCACATCTCTGCAGCTCACAGCACTTCCTCTAGAAATGTCTGCTTTGGCAATTCCATTTATCAAATGTATTTTTATACTTGATGCTTATTTAGTACTGTATTAATAACAACATTGTTTTAATGCATTCTTTTTAATTAAATCCGTGAAGTACTTTAACCAAAACAACATGGATGTAACATTTTTAGTAAGTGAAGAAATAAAATACTGCAATAAATAGAAATTTGGACACAAAACCAACATGCCAATTTATTTTTTATTCTCTTTGTACTACCAGAGTCTAGTTTGAACAATTCTTCCTCAAAAACATGCAGATTTCACTGGACAGTACAAGTATTTGCTACAGTAACATTCAGGTGCATTACTCAGATGACATAAAAATCTTCAAACACTGAACTTCAGAAATGAAGAAGCTGGCATACAGCTCTGATGAGATTCCAAAAAGTATGCATTATTTTTAAAATGGCAAACTGCTTATTTTTCTTTCCATAACCAAATGTTAAAACACCGTACCAAGGAAAGATCACACACGGCAACAGATACTCCGTAAGTTCAGATATCACGCTCATACTTTATAATTTTTTACACTATTTTAATGTAGATCAGATGGTTGCATCTATTTAGACCAGTGACTGTAAAATTATGTACCTATAATAAATAATGGATCCACTAAATCAATGATAAGGTGTTACCTTATAAATAACTGCCAATCCTAATGACACATCAAGACAATGCTCCTTACAGACCTTATCACCACTCTACCCAGGGTTCACAAAGTCAACAGGAATTACTGAACATACAGAGAGTAAAAGTGTACGTATAGCTAAACAGGTACCTTAACACTCAAATTTCAACATATGCAATATATGTTGCACACATCAATCCACTAATTAAGGCAAAGTTTGGTAAGGGTGTCACAGGTTGTGATATTTAATGTTCTGGCACCTCTTACATCAAATGGCAAAGATGCACAGTCTTAATTTTACTTGCAAGTATGCAGACTTAACGGGAAAGTTTAGAAGGGATAAGTGATACATATCCCAACAGAAAAGGAAAATCACATCATAATTTTAATAACTAAGCCATACTTACTTCTGTAACACCTGCCCTTGACCAAACCTTTGCACAGTGCCTTAACGAAGAACTGGTTTTCCATACTGGCAAGTACTGCTTTTATATGTGGGGCAGGTCTGAAGTAATTTACTTCTTGTAAAAATTACTTCTTCTCTCCAAGAAAATGACTGAAAATAATCTAGACCTTCTATTACAATATTGAAAGCTTAAACTACAGAGCTTAATGTAACCACACACTGACAAAGAATTCCAAACAAGCTACAGCTCACGGGCGTACTTTTTACAGGATACTCTCCCTTTCTTCTCCAAAACCAGCCCCTTCTGAGGCTGTAACAGTGTGGAGCTCTGATGAATCTTTTGAAAGCCTGGTGTAACTTGAACGCTGGCTCCGCTTGTGAGCAACGCTCTTCAGGTTCTCATTCTGAACCGCAGTTGAATTGGAACCTGAGCCAGGGTGCAGGATAATTTGAGGGGAATCTCTGATACCTTGTATTTCTTCAAAATTTTTATTAGCTTGATTGTTTGGAGCACTGTTATTATTTAAGGTTACTGTACTAGGGGTTCTGTTTAAATTATAGACTTTCTGGCAAGCTGGCCAGTTCTCTTCTGGGCTACTTGCTATGAAGCTGCTTTCAGAAGGGCTTTTCTTATCTTCTGAGCAAATGGACATGCGAACCACAGCTGGATCTTGAAGGCCACTAAGGCTGTGTGGAATTCCTCTCTTTCCACTGTGACTGTCATCTTCAAGCTCAATGAGATTTGCCTTTTCAAGCTGTGAATCATCTGCTCCTTCATTATGGAGGGAATGATTCGGAGAACTTTCATTGGATCTTACACCAGAGTCAGATGAATCCTTTTTATCCAAAAGGGCATCTGTCAAATACTCCTTTGCTTTGATGAAGGTTCTGATAGGTTCAGATCCATGTTCTGGAGATTTGGGCTGCTTCTCTATTTTGACATCTGTTTTCTTATCTTTACCTTCCTTAAGAAGTGGAGTATTATCTGATTCCTCAGTTCCTGACTCATCTTCATCACTTGGAAGTTTCTGATACCGGAGAGTAACTCCCTTAAGCTTTAAATCTGCAGCCTGGAAAATACTTGTTCTTTCCGAAGACTTCTTTCCTGGTAGAAGCTTAGAACCAGACTGATCAGACTTTTCATCTTCTTCAGTAATAGGATCCAAAGGAGATGCATCGTTAGTAGAAACACCTGAAGTACTGTAATCAACATCATTTCTCTTCAGCAAGAAGGACTTTCTTCCATCATCTTGTTTCTGTTCACCATCTTTTCCTTTTTCCTGTTCTGCACTGGAATGCAAGGAACCCCCTGAGGTACTCTGCCCCATATAGAAAGCATTTGAGCTATGAGGGGAGGACCTACCACTGACTGTCGTAGAATTGGCACCTCCTTCTAACTGTGACATTTGAGCAATGTACTCTCTATATGCATCTCTGTATTCTGCCTGTACCTTGTCAGTAAGCTTTGATATTTCAATACTAGAATCTTGAGAATTAAGACTTGAAAGACTTGGAGTTCTGCGAGTTTGTGACTGGAAAAAAAAAAAAAAAGAAAGAAAGAAAAAAGAGAGAACAGTTAAATGAACTATTTATTTTTACTTTAACTGATCTTTTTAAATTAAATAACTCAAAGTACCAAGTATATGCTTAAATTATTTTCTTTGCTGCCATGAATAGATTATGCAAGTGAAACTGTCAATGCTATAATTGAAATATGCTTACTGTAATCATATATATGCAATCACACACACATTCACTAAACTTAGAGTATTCTTATTGTTTGTCCCCATAATGGAAGATTTACACAAAACAAGCATTTTGTCCAGTGCATTTGAGGCTAACTTTTGAGTATATAATTATAACAACTGAATTTTTATGTCAAGATAGGCTTTTCAAATACATTTTGGTGTATTTAGAAAATTAGCATTTTATATTAGAAAGACAGCAAGAGTCTATCGAAATGCTGAACATCTCTCAAAAACCATTTTTAAAGGACCCACATCCTACATCCTTCAATATATCCTAGTGAAATTCCATTGCATAGGGCTGACTTCAGAAAAATCAGTTCTCGGACAAACATATTGCTCTTTGTCCCCACATCTGCTCTCTTTTACTGTGCACACAGAGAACTCCATAGGCATAGGATGCTATTAAATGCTGGAACCAAGGTCTAGCATAGAGCTCTACAAAGTAAAGGAGTGGACTGTGGCTAAACATAGGCTTTGTGTCATGCACATAACGGGCTGCTCACTACCACCAAGTAGAAGATGTACGGTGCCCAGTGTATTGGAGCTGAGGCATTGGCTTAAGCACTAAGTACTTTATGAAATCTACTCAACTCTGCAGTGCACAAGAGCTCAGATCTGGAAAGATTGTTGAAGTATTGTGCCTTATTTGGGGCAACACTGAAAATGAACCACATTTCAAAAACCTACCTTCTACTAGAAAACAGTATTAAAAATACTAAAAGTGCTTGGGTAATTTTAGCAAGCTAAATGTAAACAGGAAAATTAATGTGTGGGTTCAAACACTGTGAATGAATTTAAGATTTAGAACAGAACTGATTAATCACCTAGCTATAACCTCTTGGTCCATCCTTCTCTTTCTCACCCTCTGTTTTTCTTTTCTCCCTCCCTCATTCTTTTTCCTGCTCTTATATGCATCCTTCTTATCTTTCTTGTTTCTGTTCATCATCTTTTCCTTTTTCTTGTTCTGCACTGGAATACAGTGCAAACCAACATGTTTCTTTCCTTCTCAGAAGATGCTCATAATCCCCCCAGCAAGCAGCATACATGATATCTGCAGGTCACCATTCCATTATTCCCTTTATATTACTAAACAAGTACTACTGACAGCTTTTCTTAAGATCAATAATGTTGTATATACACTAGAATACTGGGGAACAGCTAAACATGATTAACTAAAGGAAAATCATGTTTAAATTACTTCTATCTGCCATGATTCCTAAGCAATTCAATGCCCAAAACAAAATGCAAGAATCTCAGTAATATTAACAATTAATTATTCATGTATACTCCCTCCTATTTATCCATACTCACAGCAGCTATCGTTCCTCACCAAAAAGAGAAATCTTTGATTTTGTTGTGCATTTCCAGTAGTATCTCCTTTTTACCGAGAAGCACCAATATTCTTTTTTAATCAGTATCGAATTTAAAAATTTCAACAGATGAATTCTTATGTTTTCTTAAGGACAAACTACCTTTCTTATTTTTTTTATTCAGCTTCAGATAACTTCAGTTATCAGAAGCACTATTTATTTAAACTTGCGTTTTAAAGAGTGTTTTTAAAAATATTTTCTTGTACTTCTTTCTGTGCTTTTGACACAAAACCAACGTAACAAAGTGAGTCATGTCACTTTGGTTTGAAAAAAACATACACTGATACTCCATTGCTGGAAACAGGCAGTAAGGGTAATCAGGACCCTACAAACATCCACTAGCGCACATGCACACGCACAGAGGTGTCTAGGATAGAAATCTATCTCTGAAATATATATCCCAAGCCTCTTTTAAGTGAGAATTTTGAATATTAAAAATATCACCTATAGCTAGTAATTTGGGGTGTCTTCCTATTTTGATGCACTCTCAAGATTTTCTAATTTAGACTTCTAGAAATGAAAAAGCTGCGCTTTTTTAATTCTAATCACTATTTAGATACCAATTGGTTTGTCTTATTTCTTAAAAATGACAAAAGAAAATCACACACTTCAGGTGATTTTCTAAGATACAGCAGAAAACTGACCATAACCTATGTCAGAAACCATAGTCAGAGAAGGATATAATCTCTGGAGTTTGTGAATAGATTACGCATTGTCAGGACAAGGCTCTGATGCAACACAGCACTATAGCTGTCTGTTTAAAAAAACCTAATAAATGTATTTGTAGTCCTTTGACTAGCATAACATCTGTCTAGCACACAGCTAAAATACTTCTACACAAAGTCTTAATACTATGATAAACAGAAATTTTGCAGGATGCTGCCTTAAGCTAGATGAGAAAAGCATGATAGCTTGCGTTTTTTTCTCTTGAAGAGCCATTACTGGAACAGATTAATAGCTTTCGGATGGCAAAGACTGAAGACACTGACTCAGAGAATGTGGTTAGAGTTTTCATCCCTGCAAAACTAGTCTTTGCCAAGACTGAGAACTGAAAGTACCTGAACTGTCAAACTGGTATTATTTCTTGACCTGTCTGTATTCAAGAATGGAAAAAATCCTTTACAGGTAAGCAAGCAGAATCCATTTCTCTATTAAATACCTGCCAGCTTAAGTTACTATGGCGTGGAGGAGCTTCATCGAGACCAATCGTGTTGAGTTCTTCAAAGCTGAAGTTAAGAGTGTAGGGAGCTTGACCAGAAAGACCTGTAAGCTCAGTGTGAGGCAACTCAGTGTTATGCCCAGGACGACGAGTAAGTTCACTATGAGGAATCGCAGTGGTAACATGCTCAGCTGTTCCACGAGGATCTTCCTGAACAGCCTGATTTTCTGAATTTCTCATTTCAAGTATCTTAACACACAAAAAGAGACAGTATAAATGTAATTATATAAATAGAAGTAGTTCTCAAAATTGTTAAAGAAGAATTCTATTAAAAATATGAACAAGGAATTCACAGTTGTAGAAGTGTACTTGCATATGTGGTTGTGATCATGGAAAAGTATGAAGAAAAATCTGTTCACAGATCTAGTACATTCATTGTCTTTACTGCAAATCATGTTTTAATATTTAAGAATTTTTTGTATTTACAAATTATTCTTATTACTGCTCAAACCCTTAAAAGAACTCACATGCCACAAAACACTTAAATTCTTGTAAAACTAGGTAAGTGATAAATTACAAATTTAAAAGCAAGACCAAACATTCTGTTTTATAGCTTAATCCACCTGAATCTAACAAGCAATCTCATCTTGTAATTCTCAGTATATTCAAGAATGATTTATCAGTTAGAAGACATACTGTTATTTTCAGAAAGAAAACTGGCAATATACTAAGAACGCTTAAAACACAGTTTCTGTGATGCATAACCCTCACTGTAAAACTTACTCTCAAATCAGGAGGAGGGAAAAGGGGAAAAATCAGGTATCTATAAACATGTTTCAATAATAATATGCAATGCAGCATTCTCACATTATACAAGTATGTGTCAATTTAATATTGTACATTTATCTCACTGGCTTGATTTTTAGCTTAAGTTTCTTTAAAAATTATGCTTACGCAATTGTGTGCCATACATCTCTGACAGCCTGGCTGTCCGCTTCCTCATTTAAGGAATACACTTTGAACTCCCTGACTAACTTTTAACAGAAGGACAGAGGCTTCAAAGAGAATTAAGTTCTGACAATTTCATTAAAATAGGCAAATTTAAAAAGGGAAAAGGGAACACATACAGGAAAAACAGATCTCAAAAAGAGGAGGCAAAACTCCAGAGTTCACAACCAATTAAGATGCAAATCCATAGGCAACCATCTCTTCATTAAAGTGTGCAAGACAAAAAGACAAAGCAACAAAATAATAAATGCATGCACGTTTTAAGATGATACTTAATCATCTTAAAGATTATGATAACAAGAAAGCAACAGGAAAGAAAAAAAGATAAGACTTATAATGAAAAAGACTAATTTATGATAACCTGAATACTGAAAGTCTTACCATGCTCCTGAACAGATGCCAGTCACCAAAATTCATACTCATTTCTTTTTTCAGTTCATCAATGTTGCACTGAGCCAAGACACGGCCATTTATATTTGCCTAAAACAATAAAACTAAATAATGTAAATTACTGATACAAGACTTACAGTGTGGCTGTAACAGATTAAAAAGGCAATTAAAATTGGATATATTGATGGAGACTACTAGTGAAATTCCTCAACATCACTTTTAAGTCCAATCCTATATAACGAACATGTGTTTTTATAACATAGTATTTATTGATGATTGCCAAGAAGAACCTACATGTCATGAAAAAAAAAGAAAATATTAAACCCATTAAAAATGTGTATATGAAAAGTAACAGGATTTTGTTCTATAAACAGACATAAGGAAACAACACATCAGTGGTAGAAAATTTCACAGACAATAAACCACATTCATCTGCCTAGATATCTCAGACTCAGAATACAAACAGACTGCAGATGACCAAGTATCTGAAGATAATCATACAATTAAGTCCCAGGCATCATCTGACCCCTGGCTTGAGGCATCTAAGATCAAACACTAGCTCCATCAAGTTCCCTCCCTGCATAAATACAGGCTTACATTCCTCCCATCATCAGAAATACCCTGGGACAGAAGACCAGACTCCTTCCTAATTTTCATCATCACTCAGAGATCAACACAGAAGTGCCTGAACACCATCTATGTTCCAGGAAGGTGATTCCTTATGTTAGGTATGTTTATACAGTGCTCAACTTCCAGCAACACAAAATTCAATACAGAATGTAAAAGAGGAACCATGTCTTATGAGAGTAGCCACAAAATGGAAGACCCAACTTGAGAGCTCTGCTCCGTCTGAGATCTCAGCGCTTTTGTTTCCATATCCCAGCAGATGGTCTTAAACAAATCAGGAAAAAGACCAAGCTGAGCCACTTTCATTCTTCCTTTTTACATGATATCACTGGTAGTAAGAAATGCAAGAATATAAATAAGAAGAATCTCATTAGAGATAACTGATGAGCACATTCTTTTAGCACTCTAGAGCCACCAAAGCAACTGGAATTTTTTGCAGCTACACTTGATGAGCTGCAATCTGACATCCTACTTCTTGCTTTAAGCAACATCACTGAAGCTTCCTATAATAAACTTGTCTCTTAATCCTTGAATCACCATCCTCCCAATATTTTTTTACGATACAATAGGTACCAGGACAAAGCGAGCTCAGCAAAAACACTCACTAATGACAACTTTCATATTTTTCCCTTCTTTCTTTGTAAAAGGAGCGCACAGAATTGTGAAAACTAATAATGACAAAAATAATTCTGTGGTAATGTCTCAGAGAAAAGAGCAGTAACAGAAAAATGTACAGTGGCCTTTTTCTGAAGCAAACAGATGTGGAATGTGATAAGAGAAAAATGGAACCATTTTCACCACTCATTTACAACAGAAGAGACGTGCCTATTTCTCTGGGGAGGGGGGTAGAAATTGCTACCTGGATACAGGACACATTTGCAAACCTATTTATCTACACATGGCAATTTTGAAAACATTTTTCTTGTTTTGTTTCTCAAAATAACTGACCTCATCAGCATTTATATTTCTGAGTTTCTTTTCTCCTTTATGAGATAAAGCATTTTCACTGAAAAATATATGCTTGTATTAAAATGTCCTCCAAACTTCACACACGTAGAAGTTAAGATGTTGTTTTGATATCTGATATGTTTCAATAAACATTTTCAAGAAACGAGGCAACTAAATATTTGCTTTTCCTTGTGTATCTCCATGTTTAGGTACTAAACACATTAATGATATTCAACTGATACCTTTCTTATAGTTGCAGAGTACTGAGGTAGCATGCTCTGGTCCAGCCCGTCTATCTGCTTTAGCTTCTCACACACAGCTTCCACATTCATTGTGCTCAGAGACACATGTGATACTCCTGTGGTCGATCCTGTGCCTGCTCCTGCTCCCTGTAAGAAGTGAGACAATGTACACATAAGATTTGTTCAAACACTCAGTATATCCAGAATTTCACAATATACACTAACACAAATCAAGCTGTGTCCAACTACATTTTAAAATTAAGAGATGAGAATAAGAATGCACAGGCATTCTAAATTACTATAAGAATGTCTATATATTGGGAAAAATTTGTTACAGACATTTATAGGAGAAAACACACAGCATCTTGAGTCCTGCCTATGTGAGAAAATGATTCTCTTAAATAATGTTATTTAAGAAAAGTAACATAAAAATCAGAAATATTAAGTAAGGGTTAATCAATTTCAAATGCACCCTTACTCAGAGTTTCCCCTTGATTTTAGTAGTTAGTTTGGTTTTGGGTTTGGGTTTCTTTTTTTAAATAATGCAAACACAACTTAGATTTTCCTGTCTTAAAAGCTCCTTGTTTAGTATCAGACAGAGATGACCTAAAACATAACTCCTCAATTACTTGGATTTATCGGGTAATTTTAACAATATCTGTCCATTTTCCAGAGGTTCCTTCAACTCCATTCATGCAAAATCAGCCAAGGTGCTGTGTACCACAGTACAGAAACACAGAGCAGCCCTGCCACTGCCCTTCAAGATACTCTGAGGATGCTTCATCTTGAACTTTGGCAAGGTTTAGGTAGAAATCATTCACAGTTCAGATCTGTAACACAGAAACTGTCCTGTTAATGTTGCCAGCTTCTGGGAATTTCAAAGAAAGTGTGTGAAAAAAACCTCAAATGCCTCTGCAGGTAGGCACTATACTGAGACAGTACATTCTCAAAAACCCCCACATTGTCCCTGGATGGGGAGCTGTGCATTAAGTAGGAGCAGAGTGCAAAGCTCTAAACAGTTACGCTAGTGATTCCAAATTCCTAGAAGCAAAATCAGAACCACTTCTATCAGCTACAAAATACTTGTGTGCCCTCCTCCTGGGAGGGGGGATGCACCCCCACCTTTTTCTGGACATGAAGTTTTGGGTTCAGCACCAAACACAGCTCCTTTTGGAAGGATGCAAAAGAGCTTCTACAGCTTCAGAGCTCATCATCACATGTGTAAACCCTGGGATGTAGAAGTGCATTTTGACTACCCAGAGTTCAATTAAGCAAGTTGGACTATATTCCTCAAATCACCAATAAAGAATGATTTTATAGTCACAATACTTTTTTCCATTTTTATTTAATTACTCCAAAGTAATAATCACACAGAATGGCAGTAACCATATCTGAATTATCCAAATCATGATATTTAAGAAGAATTTATTCAACTATTAATTCAAAGGCAGCAATCCAAAAATCCATTATCTACTACCATTTAACCTCAGAGTTATTTCTAACTTACTGTCATTGGAGATATCCTGATGTGGGGAGGTAGGCACAGTCCCCACCTAAGCTACTCCGAGTTTCAAAGTTCAGATGCTATTACATGTAATTCCTCTGAAGTTCTCTGCCAGATGTGCTTGAAATGGACTTAAAAACTGGCAAATTATCAGCTTCACTCAAGAACTCTACAGGAGGACGTGGGGAATCTAAGCCTAGCAGTTTGCACACTTGCCTCAAAACAGAGCTGGGGCACCAAACTTTGTTCCTTTGACCATTTACCTTTTTTTAATGTTATGTCAACTGGACACTGAACAAACAAAATATATACTCCATTTTATGGGCAGGTAGTCTACTAAATTTTTGCATAAAAATTAAGCACTATAATTCCACTACAGTCTAAGCACCTAACTTAGGGCCTTGGTGTTCTTTCTGAGGACAAGACAGTTTTCAGATTCTGCAATGTCTCCCTAATTACGTGTCTACAATACCCAATTATTTATCATATTAAGCATCTAAAGGAGGAAATTCAGGTCTTAAACTAGTCTGATTTTTAGTACAGCTAAAATCTTTATCGTGTTAAGGATATAAGCCAAACATAGAACAGATGAAGATGATGGGAAGAAGCTTAATCCATAAACTACTTATCATATACTTCTTTTAGGTACATCTTTATTTTTCCTCTTTAAAAGATAACTTTGAGGTTTTCTTCAGAATACCAGTTTTGTCTATTATATCCCCATAAACACTACTATTGGTATGAGTTAGATAATAAATCAATAAAGAAAACGTATTAAGTTAACGAAAATCTTAATTATTTTTTGAAAGAAAGCTTATCAATTAAAATAAAAGAAACCTTTATAGCCAAAATTATATCACAGCACTAAAATAAATGATCCCTAAGCAATGTGTGTAAGCAATTGCCTTTGTTCTCTGAATCTATTAAATACGTTATCTGTCACATATCTACAATACATGAAGAAAAGTTCTAAACACTTCTAATTTAATAGTTCTCCTTCAGATCAAAATATTTTTTAACAACCAAGAACAAGTCATTCTTTCTGCATGCATTAAGAGTTAGCTGAGAAACTCTTCTTTCTGTGTATAAAAATAATATGGAAAAGCGTTAAAATATTTAGACTATTTTGTTAAAGTGTGAACTGTTTGAAATAGATGCACATTAATCCAAATCATTCTTTATAAAAAGCACTCTCCAAAGAATAAGCAATGTAATAGCTTTAGGGATATTGTCATCATGTAAGTGAATTAAAACTGTACTTAAACTGACACATTTTTCAGCCTTACTGGTTTTGTTAGAGATGCTTAGAGAACATTAGTCTTAAAAGTACTTGCCATGCAAAAGCTAAAAGCAGCTTGTCAAAACAAACCTCAAGGCTAGTAACGAGCATTAGTTTACAGACAGCCCAGCATGAAGCGCCACTATGATAGCTTCTGAAATGACTCCGAAAGCAGTGAGTGATAATTCACAGAAAGTGGCTGTACCTGTCTGTTTTTGCTTAACCCAGACTTACATGGCTTTCAGAAAAGGACAAAACAGAATGAAAAGAAACAACAGCTTAAAGTGACATCAGAAAGGCTGAACATACAGATGACATGCTTTGAAGTAAACAGAGGAAATCAATGTTAGGACAAAACCAGGGTATTTTCATAACGTGATGAAACTTTTAAGACAGACCTTCAGAATACACATTTAGTATATGCTATACAAATACTATTTTCCTGTGAGCAGACTACTCCATTTTGTACTTGTAAAAAAGCAACACTTGCTGTATTTCGTTTGCATAGAAGTTTTACATTATGTTTCTGATGGAAAATCCTGCTTTTAACCAAACATTCCCATTTCAAGATAATATTAGACCATTACATCACCAATGCATCACAAATAACTTTGAAACTGTATCTAAGCACACAGCTGACTGAAAAGGTACTTCTTTTAAAAACAAATATTCAAAGCTCAAAAATGCTACACAAAAGCATCTGGAAAAACCATATAAGAAAAGTCCCGTGCGACACACTTTCATTCATGCTCAAACTTCTGAAAAGCACTTCCAGTTTTTTAAGAGACTATTGTATGTTTATCTACACTGCATGCTCTGGGCCATGTTAGTTCTCATTCAAAGCACACATAGTACATCTTAAGGTATTATACATTCAATGCAGTATGAAAAATATATATAAACAAAGTAATTCTATTGCAACAAGCTGCATCCTAACAAGTCACAATTAACAACTGTTAATTAACAATGCAAACTAAATGACAGATAACCACAGCTAATGCTAGCTCGATTTCTAACGTAATGGGGGATACTATGAACAGATACAGGTAACACTACAATCCAGTGATAAACTCATCAGAAGAGCGCTCTAGAAGTATTTGCAGCTCCTGTCAGAAATAAACATTTGTAAAGTCAGCAGAAATCCATGTTTGCCTCCATCAGAGATGTGCAGAGGTTGACATCTTAAGTCAATTCTATTTTCATTAGAGATTTAAGCCGATACATTAAAATTTGCAATGCATCTTCATGTTGATACAACTACAGAGATGGTATTGGAACTACAGAGATGGTATTGGAACTACAGAGATGGTATTGGTAAACTTACTGCTCTGACATCTATGTTTTGGTCCATTCGGTAAAGAACAGCAAACTACAGTCTGAGACAGACAAGTTTTATCATCAGCATCAGAATTCAAATATAGAAGGTGGGAGAAGTAAAATTCTTGATACAGGATGACTGCTCTCAAAATATTTCTGATTTCCACTAAGCTAATCCAGACTTTCGCTGATTTTACAAGACTAGGATCTGAAATTTCAGAACTCTCTTAACTCCAACGTCAGACTGACAACAACAGCAGGGCCTTAACTAGATGACATAACATCCTCAACACAGCTCTGCCAATTCATGCAATGAGTAACAATGATGATCTGTGTAAAAAAAAATTGATACTCCCGAAGAAACTGGTTTTTGCCCTGTAAGACTTAGAACATTCAAAAGAATTATTATTCTCTATTTTACACAGAAGTAAAATGTTTCTTGCCAGATTTGTGTGAAAGACGATTTTGATTCTACAGGCTCCTCTTGTTTCTAGTCATCAAACCACATCTTGGTTTTCATTAACTACTTGGTACAGTTTTTTAGTTTACTTCATTATTTTGCATGCACCAACCAATTTAATAAATAAAAGCTGTATCATTTATATAGTGGCAATGACCCATCAATTAAGAGCTACCTAAATAGCTGGATGAAATTATTGTACCCATAACCTCTGGATAACTGCAGTACCTAAACCAAGTATAATACTGTTTCCTTTCAAATAAATTTCAATAAAGTCTACAAAAGAATAGATGAAACCCTGATGAGGTATCCTGTCAGGCACACAGTCTTTACAGAGAGGGTGCTCAAACACTGGAACAGGCTTCCTGGAGACGTGGTCAATGCCCCAAGCCTGTCAGTGTTTAAGAGGCATTTGGACAATGCCCTTAACAACATGCTTTAACTTTTGGTCAGCCCTGGATTGGTCAAGCAGTTGGACTAGATAACCACTGTAGGTCCCTTCCAACTGAAGTAGTCTATTCTATTCTAATACCAAACCCTGACTAAGAACATTCTCGCAAACTACCCAAGAGATTTTTAAAAATTCAAAATTTTAGATTTACACTGTAGGTTAAATATTGCTAAGTCTTAGAAAAGTGTATGATCTGATATGCTGTACTACACAGATTCACAGTCGTATAAATTAAAGTCAAAAACAGACCTAACAAAATCCTCCATTGTTGTTATTTCAAACAAAGTTTATTTTTAATGTTCTAACTCCTGTACTTTCTTACCTACAGCCAAGTGACTACATAACTTACGTGAGTCTCTTAAATTGCTGCTTGAAGCTGCAGTCTAGATGTGATTAAGATACACACTCAGAGCAGCAAGAAGAAGAGCAAACAGGCCCAGGTCTGCTGCTGGAGCTCATTCACTATTTTGTCCTGAGACTAAATCCCAATTTTTCAGTCCTGTGTCCCTTCTCACACTCACAGATACACACATACTTCAGCCATCACTCTACTACTTTCTCAGAAGTCTTCACTTTTTCTCCTTGCAAAGTACTGGGAAGAGAATGGGATACTGAGATAAGGAATCAAACACATCAGCATCTCCAAAAATACACTACCAGAAAAACTTATAGAATCATAGAATGGTTTGGGTTGGTTACTCTAAGTCATTCTTTCACACAAGGTAGCTACTGACTTGGAAGAGAGAACTTTAGGGTGCATTTTCCATTGCATTGCCCATACATGGGTGCTCAGTGAAGGTTATGTGAACTTAAATAAAGTTCTGGAATTTGTGTGGGGATTTTTTCTTTTCATTGCACAACAACGGAAAGACATTTTTGCAATGATTTACTAGAAGAAAAAACAACCAATATTAAACTATAACTACTGCCAACAACTATTGGCCGTGACTACTAAGAGAATGATGACAATCATATTAACCTCTTTGCTTTGGTAACAAATAATTATTTTCCATCAATTTCCACAGTTTGAGTTAAAGCAGATACTCATCGTGTGCATGTTTAGGATAAAACAACAACAAGTCATGGAAAAGGTAGATATTAGCATTCTGACTCAAGAATAAATGTATAACCAGCATTTTATTTATTTATTTATTAAACATCTGTCAAAAGTTGCTTTATACTGTGTTAACTGCAATAGCTCTATGTCATCAACTAAAGAAATATGGATCAGATGAGTAAGTTGACTAAAGCTGAAAAAAACACAGCTACTTCATTCTAAAATCTAAGCACCAAAAGACCAGCTGTCATTCTTCACTCTGTTTAGCTACCACAACACTATTTACTGAAAGCTCACCATAGCTACTGATAAAGGCAAGGGGAGCACTACAGGGGAAAAATATAATACATCTTATAAGTGAAATATTAGCTCTTAAATTCACTCACAAACTACATTAGTTTTCAACTACTCTATTTGCCCACCAAAGCCACTGATGCAGTGTTAGTGAACTGCAGTTATGATTAATGCAGACTCATTACTGCTGAAAAAGCAATGAGATGCTAAAATTTCCACACCACATGACTACTCATTTACCATTGAGGGGTCTGTGGGTGAAGGGAGCCCCTCATCAGCATCCTCCTTGATAACATCCTAACAACAACAAAATATTATAATTTGGGTAAAATGATCAAGGGCTCAACAAAAAATACGAAGTAAACAGTGAATGAGCATGATCTCGTAATAATACAAAATTCAACAGAAACACAATTGTTTTCCTTAAGTGATTAAAGATGTTATCAGTTTTAAACAGCTTTGCTCATTATATCAATAACCTAGAAATAAACTGATTGACAAGTGAGGCTTTTACTTTTTTAGCTTTCCTTAGTTCTGAATTCCGTTTGAACAGCCATCTGTCTGTAAAATAAATACTGTTAAATAGAAATTTTACTATTCTGTGGGAAGCTAGAAAGTCCACTCATTTTTCCTTTTCAATGTGTAAATAAGTTGAATTATATGTATTTACAAAACAAAGCTACAACTGATGCATACTTAAGATAAAATGTATTTTGTTTTACACTAAATATTTAAAATCATCCTTTTAAATTTTTACTTTGGCCTTCCAATTTCTAGTATTCTCTACAACATTAAATGATGTCATTTTATCTTATAAAATTTGAATATAAATTTAGAAGTAGCATTCTTTCTTAAAATATTACACTGTATCAATTTCTTTACTGTAGTATACTTGGCGTCTTCTTTAGAACGTTTTCCTGACAATACTGCAGGTCATACTCCTCTAATCTTGATACCTAGATGTTAGAATTGGTTTTCCTCTCTTAGTAATTTCTAAAGTTAAAACAAAATACATTTTACATTACATGTTAATAACACCTTAGTTAAACTATTTGTAATACAGAGCTTGTACATGTCCAATACCGAATCACCATTAATAACCTTAATTTTCATTACTCACTATATTTATTGTCTATGTTAGTATTTGAATTATCCTTCAAAATACTTACTAGGCCATTGTTCTGATCTCTGGACAAACTCGTTTTTAGTGGTGGACGTGAGATGAGATGAGAACTGCCAGGGTAATACCTTGGCATGTAAAGATATGGGGCAAAGAATGGCTATGGAAAAAAAAAATGTAACAAAAAAGGGACAAACAATTACACAAATCAAAATGTAATAATAAAATAAAACTCATTTCAACAAAACACATCTCCTAGTTCAGTAATAAAGTGAAAAACAGCAATTACTAATAACTTTCTTTACTTTTTGCATTGAACAGAATTCAGTCAAAGGCTCTGGAGTGAGTTCTTCAAAATCCCTCAGTGCCAATGGGTGCTCTGGCATGGTATTCTGAAGGAACAGGTTTTGGTAGCTAGACTCTAACATCTGTTCTGAGTACAGGAAAAGGATCATTTAAGGATAATTCTGATAATTTCACTCTCTTAGACCTGCTAATTAGACCTGCAAAATTAAGATGCTTAGTAAAATTTACAATGTTTCATAATACTGAAAACAACTGTACCAAAGGAAAAAAAATAGCATCACTAGAACTTCCCATATATGTGGTAACCAATCTGAAGGCTGTCACAAATACTAGATTTTATAAGTGTATAAACAGATCTTTACAGCAGACAACATTTGAGCTTTGTTTTGTTGGAAATACATCAATGCACGTTGTTCAATACAAATACGGTTTTAAAAGGCAATGTTAATTATCATAAAACAAATATCAGAAACATTTTTTAAAAATAGAAATATTTTTTTTCCCTATCCACAAACACCAGTTAACTCTAATAATGCTTTTTATAACCAAATTCCTTTTTATCTCTTTTTGCTAACAAATTCCAGGAAAATAAAAACACTATCCAAGTTTCCAAAAGTCTTATCAGCACATCAGTGTCAAGGGTCCAAATAAGAACTCAAGCTCTTAATAAAGTCACTACTAGAAGATTAGGAGATCTTAAAATTAAAAATATACTTCCCACAGAGGACATCATATGCACCAGTTAAGTGCATATGGAGTTTTAAAGTTTTCATGTTTTAAAATCAATTGTAAAAACATGTTCCCTGAAATGCACATGCTACCCACTGGCATCAAACAAAACCTCTCCAAGTGTGTACGCGCAAGCGTGCATTTAAGGGTTATGAACCTTACCACTGGCAATGCAGTTCTGAAGTACAAACTGCTTTTCCAATACTGTAAAATTTTGTTTTGACCTATCTGTGAGCTTGAATTAGGTTCTGAAATAAAGATTTTCATCTCCTTATCAGTTCTCTTTTAAGGCAACGTAATGGGAAGCAATAGAGCGTTTAGACTTTATGAAAGCAGAATTACAGTGCTCATTGCTTTCAATTAATTACTTAAGACCTTCAATTAAGTTCTTAAAAAAGACTTAAATCTTAAAATAACGGCTGTATTACAGATTTCTGATATTTCTATACAAAGCATTTAAAAAATTGTATTACTCAGCTATTTAACAAAATAGAACATACTATTTGGTTTGTGTTTCTGCACATGACAAGATTTTGAGTAGTCTACTGCACCAAATTCAGCATAACAGTAATTTTATGACTCAATGGCCAATATATGAGGGAGGAGTAAAATCTGTTGAAGTATTCCACTTTAGATTTGTCTAAAAGGACTAAAAACCCTCTGCATTCAGAAGCAGCTATAAACAAACTGAGAAATTAAAGTTGAATTCCTGAGTACATCAATTACTTAGATAGCATATGCTACAACTTTGAGTAATTTATGGAAAATACAAATGGTTCCATATTCTTAGGTGCTAGAGGTAATCTTTGCACACTCTTTCACACGATTACCACAAAAAGTTCATATGCTCTTCCAACAAACAAAGTGACATGATATGCATTGTAACTATTAGTCTAAATGTGGAAGTTTGTTTTGTTTTGTTTTAAATAGGTAGGAGAACCAACACCTAGTCTTTGCCTTACATTTTCTGGTTAATATAGGATGACTCAGAAAATTCAGTGATTTAAAACTATTTATAAGGTACAGATTCTATGGTATTTTCTGGAAATGAAACTCTCTTCAAAAAAAGTTCATGTTATTTCTAGAATAATTAAGTGCCTCAGTTTTCCACTAACATCTTAAACCACATGGAAAACCCCCAAGCATGAAATGCTTAATGATCATACCGCATTCAAGTCTCTAGCTCTCACTGTAAAGACTACCCTCTGAAACAGAGTAAGCACTTGTTTGTTGGTTGCGAGTCATCAAGCTACAAAGCAATGAAAAAGATTTGTCCAATAAGCCAATTATCCCACAATTCTTTCATAATTTCTAATTATGCCTTGAGCCCACTTTAGCTACTCCACTGCTTCCCAACCATGGGATTAATTCTCCGTTAGAGGCTTGAAATCTACAGACTCAGTCTTCATTTGAAGTACAGTAATACAGATACTGTGAAAGCATAAGATAAATATAATTTATATTTATATTAATATAAATATATGTGGGCATAAGCAGTGTAGAGCTGTTCTCCAAGTTTGCAGATAGCCTATAAAACATGTGGTGTTTATTATTTTTCCAAGCTATCAGAGAATTTGCTATTCTTTTGCAGAAAAGTCTTCATATACCAAAATCTCTAGTTCTCAGCCAGGAAATTCCAATTAGACTTGCCCACTGCCCTGACTTTCCCCATAAGAAATATAATCTCCACAATGATCCATGATAGCAGCAATTTTGAGAAGATTAACTTGAATCCAACTGGAATCTAATTCAAACAAACTTGAATCCAATGGCCAGGCCATTAGACAGTGGCAAAATGTGGACGTTCAGCCTGACAGCCAAAGCGTCTAGTTGAAGAGCTGCTAAATGGGACTATAATCTTTCCTTTACAGCTATGCAGAGGGAGAATGGGGTTTTAAACCAAAAATGGACAATTATGTCACTCACTGGAGGTTCAAGGTTCATAACAGAAGCATCTAAACAAAGCAGAAACATACATAATTTAAAAATTGTATTTCCTAAAAATAAAGAGGTTTTTTTTCCCCAACAGCTCAAAGGCTTTTTTTCTTAAGCAAAAATGAACGCTTGAAGACAACAGGACAGGAATCATTTACTGGTCTCATTAAGGCATCTATCTCCAGAACTTAGGGCGTTTCTGCATAAAATTCAGGCATTTCCACAGAAACATTTGAACGCATTGTGTTGTGTCATACAGGTATCCAAAACCTCTCTCAGAAACTTCTACTGGGGAGAGCCTATTCTTTAGTTGCTGTTCTTTTTTTAAATACCATTCTTACAAAAACTGAGAAGTGAAGTATGATTGAAAATACTGAAGGAAACAGCCTTTCTGTCTAAATTTTCTGCTATTATAAAGTTCTCTTCACTTACCTCAGTATGTGGTGCTCACAACAGTACCTTTATGACTCCAAAGTAATGAACATAGCTCTTTGTCAATAAGTGAAAGTGTGAAACACTGAAAACAATTATACCTTAGAAGGGCAGTATAAAACTCCAGAGAGAAAGGCCAAACCAGAAGTATTTTAAGTCTTCAGCAGGCAAAAAAGTAAGCATGTGTGTGCACTTAATACAAATGAACAAATAAACTGATTGTAAGAACCGCTTATGACTCAGCAATAATTGCTTTTGTAATGCTTATTACAGCCAAAAACCAGGAAAGTTTCAACTGTATATCATCCCATGCTCTAAACCTTGTCATGTACAGTAACACAGACACAAAAAAAAGGCTTTTAATTTAACACCTACTTCAACAAAGCTGAGCTAGTATCAGCATGAAGATTAATGTGACAAGCATTTAGTCTTGGACTACTTCAAAGTATATGTAATCTTAAGTTATTTTCAACAAAACAGTATATTGTCACTGTATTGAGGGTATATTAGAATAATTTTAGAACAGATAACTTAGAAAGTTCTGTGCTACATGTACTCTTTCCTGCCCTGGTTAACAAACACTGATTTAGAAATAACTCGATGTTCTTTCCAGCTTATTAGCTTAAACATTTACCTGCGGTCAAATCTACTTAAAGTTGAGGCCATTTCCTGTATATAGAAATAAGCTATGACTTAGATTAGCTTTCTACTTTTTTTCCTGATAGTACTACAGAAAAAAAAAAGTAAAAAAAAAATAATTTAAAAATACTGAATACATCCCACAAAAATAGAAAGTTTAGATTTGATCAGATGTACAGTAAAGTACTTCATTCAATTTTCAGGTGAGCCATGCCCAGGACTATGTTTTCTGAGGCCCACAAATAACTCAAAAATGTGTATTTTATACAATTTATATTCATTCTTTTAAATTAGTGCAACATCGATTTAGGGAAAAGATCCCAGAATAACTTTAAAAAGAGACAAAAGGGATGACAGACATACATTCTTGTGATGTAGCTCCCCACATGATTTTCCGTATGTTTTAACCAAAGTCACCAAGAAAAAGGTGGGATCTCTTCCAATGTCCGTGAGCAAGTATATGAATGTATATAAAAAGTAAAATAAACTGAGCAGTTTACTCCACAAAATAAAACAAAAAAATCTGCAATATCCTACAACTGAGTAGTGTCTCAAAATTATTTCACCTTTTTTCCCCTTGTGTAATTTGTTTTTCTTATGCCATTTACCACATTTTTCCCCCAGACTACAATGACTGAACATTACTGTAAAATTTACCGACTTTTTGACTTAATTCCTAAACTTTGCATGGTCTTTTAAAATTTTATAGATGACATCTATTACCAGATTAAATCAAAAGAACGTTAATTGGTTCTTGATTATTTACCCGATTGTAAAATGGATGCTGAGGTCCTGTCATACCACTATAGTAACTGCTATGAGGCTGTGGTGATAAAACTCCGCTATTGAAAGGTCCGTTGAAAGAGGTTGTAGAAGAGCAAGCTGATGAAGGCTGACTGAACAGAGATGTTGCTCTGGCAGGTGCCTCATGTAAAGGCAACGTGGGATAAGGAAGTCCTCCAATATTCATTTGATCTCTCGCAGCACGAACGTCTGAAAAATAAAAAGGTAAAAAAGAATAAGATTTTGCTTGAGAAAGTTTTGATTTGTTTGCCAACTCATTACAGTACATTTTTGTGTATTTAACTCCAATCAGAACTCATCAAGTAGAATTTCAAATGTTGCTTTCAGTTGTTTTCTCTTGAGGATCACATATACACAGGAGTCTTCAGAAGAGTTAGGACAATTTATTGCATAAATTTATGTAGCATATTAAATGCCTCTAAACATTCTCTCTCAGAGAGAACAAGTTAGAAATTCCAACCCAAATGGGAAGAAATGCAGGAATACATCACGCCAAGTCTGTCTCTGATGGTAAGTATATCTGATGTGATAGTCAGACCTGTACTGTTTCTGAAGAAGGGTTGTGAACACGGTTAGGACATCTGACTGCAGCTATCAAGTGCAGAGAAGGAAGTTGGAAAAAAGTAAGAACAAAAAGGATTTCAGTTGAGGACTGAAGAAAAGTGTTACAATAGAAAAGACAGGCAAGGAGAACTATTAATCCCTGAATTCAGTTCCCACCTAGAATAATGACTGTCATACCAAAGACTCCTAAGGATCCTATTTTAAATGCCTAATTTAATGTTCAAAGCTTTAGCATCTCTTAACAGGTGGAAATGTTAGGATGCCTCAGCCTTACTCCGCAATTAATAGCAATCCCTAAGACTGGACAAGAAGTGCCATACCATGCATCACATCAATCCACAGCAGCAGTGAGCAGTCAGAACATTTAATGCTGAGCAGAGTGATTCTGCAGAACAGAACACACCTCAACCTGACTGCATATTTTGAGACTACAAGCAAGTAAAGATAACTGCTTAGCAAGCACTGCACAATAAACAACACTTGCCCTAGGATGAATTTAAGTATTATACTATAGCAGACCAAAAGGCAAAGCATGGGTACCAACTGCACAGGTATCTAGTGGAGTATACATCAAATGGAGACGTTCCACTTTGTTTCACTGGCTTCAGCTCTACAGGATCTTACTGATGCTATTCAAAATTGTTAACAAAGATCTAGACTTGCACCTCTATTACCAAAACATCATTGTGTGTATTTGTTTCCTCCATCTGCTAAAGCAGTCTTCAAATCAAGAACAGCAGACTCCCCCCTCCAAGAGAGATGTTTCTCTCTAGTACGATCTGGCCTTTACAGCAAAGCTACTAAGTGAAACTGAAAGGCAGATCAGAGAACCTTTGATGATCAAATCAGGATTCTGTGTAACATGCGAAGTAGCTCTATCTAAAATGAAAATAAATAATACAATTGCCATTTTCCATTTATTTGAAAGCATACTCACCTGCAATGATTTCTCGTAGTTTGGGATCTAAGTTTACAGTACATGGTAAAAAGGTTCTTACATCACGTGCAATAAGAACAGGTGTTCGAGAAGATAAAAATACTTCAAAGTTCCGTATATCTCCATCAATTTCAAGTAGAGGTTCAACATCTTTAGTTGTAGGAATATTCTTTGAAATTCTGGGGGAGGGAATGAGGTAAATCATAAACCATGTTTATTAGCTTTTTAAAAGTAATTATCATCTTTTATCTTTATTTTTAGATCCTCCACAGAAAGTAGAATTTTATGTACCATGGGATTATTCCAGAGACAACAGAGGCAGATTTACACAGAATATTTAGCATTTAATGTTAAGAGAAATAAAAGAAATTAAGATCAATGCTAGATGCTTGAAGTAAGTGCAACTCTTTTACATTAAAAATCTTATTTTAACTCTGTGATAAACTTTCAATCTGACCTTTTAGGACAGTCTTGCCCTGTACTAAAAGTAGAATTAACAAATTCCTATAAATTATACCAGAAAACATCTGAATGGACCATGTACCTAACAGATGGATGATATGCCATACCATGCTGTCATAAGCAGTATCTATGAATAACTTTATTCACAGTGAGATGTTACTTCTACAGCACAGGAAAATGTAACAAATATAAAGCATAAAAGCAAGTGCAGCCTATTCTAACGAAGGTTCTGAGTCTGTAAATCATTATGAGCAGTTGTCTGGATGGCAGTGGGATTATCCACTTTAGGGAAGCTCAATGCATGTAAGGCTTCACAGCCACCAGCCTTAAGAGAATAAAAGGTTGTGCTTCTGTAAGAAGAGACACCCAGAAGTACATTACAGTTTCAAAGAACAGAAACAATTCTCCAACAGTGTTTAAAGAAGATTAATAGGAGTTAAAAGTGGTCCTCACCTCATGGAGTGAATGGTCAAAAGAAAAAAAATAATAAGAACACTGTCAGTATCAAAGTATAACTTGTACACTCAACAGAACCTGAGAAGTGTATATTTTACACTAATATTAAGCTACCACCTTAGGTTCTTCTATTTTGCCTTACATAAAACTATGAATAAACTGACTATAAATGTATATATTTTTATTCAAACATCAGAAATGTACCAAAATAACTAATGCACACTTTAGTTATACATATTCACCGTGAGTATTCTAGACGAGAGTTCAACATTGGCAAAATGAAAATTAAGTCACTTTTTAAGTCAGGGACTGAAGAGTTAAAGAGCGGCCTACTTTAACACTTAAATCTACAAAATAAAAAGCCAAAGGAGAATGTGACAGAGATTTAAATAAAACACACAGCTGATGAATCACATGAAACAAATTAGCTGAATTTTAATGCCAGCTCTACTTAAGTCTGAATGCGACCAGTGTTCTGAATACGATGAACAAAGCTACTGTTCAGAAGCCAATAGCCCACTGCTGGTGTGCAGATTGCAGTCTCTATTCTAACCGCCTGAGCTCAGTGTCTTCAACTACGCCTTTGAAAGAAATATTTATGTAAATGATAATCTTCTGGCAAAGAGCCACAAAAATTGCATATGCCTGTACTTCTCAGATAAAAAATAAAAGGTTAGCATGTAAAGCACTTCAGGAGCTACTTTTTCTAAAAGATAAGCACATAGATCTAAAAATACTGTGAACGCCCTATTTTCATTTTGGGGCTAGATTTTCCTGAGGCAGAAAAATTATTCTTTCAATCAGAAACATCAAAAACTGTCAGTGTTGCAGAGTGTCTGTTTCCACGAGAAACTACTTGAATTTAAAAGGAATGAGCCCAAAACAGAACATTACATTGACAGAAGAGAACCTTAAAAATTCATTCCACTATTCCTCACGTGTCCTTTCCATGTGTAGCTAAAATTAAAAATTGCTTTCAACGTGGACTAAGTTATATTCCAACAATGATGGATTATTTCTGTATTTTTCCTCAAATAAAAATAATTTACTACAAGTATGTATAGGTACATCATCTTATCTTCCATTCAAGAGACTATGAATTTGCTCCAGAGTTTATGTTCACCTTGCACTTCCACAACTGACTTGGAAAATAACCCCCACGGTCCAACACTGAGTGAATCCAGCAGTGAATGTTGCCAGCATAGCTTAGGTGCTGGGCTGCTGGCCTATGCGTGACACAGCCTACCTATTCACCACCTACTGCAGGAGATGGTCACCACCACAGGACATGGTCCTTCACCACCCAACCACGTGGTGGTAAAATGGCAGCAGTATCAACCACCTTCATCCACACTGAAGGCTGTGCCGTGCCCACATTCCCAATTTGGCTGGTTATGTCAGGCCCTGGAGTAGGTCAACAGGCTCTGTCACCTCTTCCCCTGGCTCAGGGTTTCGCTGCCTGTGCTCAAGGTCAGCTCTGATATAGTGGAGCTGAAGAACCTGGGATTGGACTGCTGTGGTAAGAGCTGCAAGAAGCCTCACTGGAGGCCTCTCTTGCTTGATTTGAGCACTGCCTTCAAACTTCACCCTTGCCTGAGCTACACCTATATACCTTACTGGTCATGACCTTGACTCATTGACTTGACTTCCTGGCTAAACCTAAAATATGCCTTCTGGCTACAGACTACTGGACTGTTACTGTCATGGAACCTGCTCTGATCTTCCTGTTAGGCTACTGTGGGACTGCACCTCTTGCTCATAAGGACAATGCCCTGCCTGTCCTGCTGTCCTCCTCAGCTCCCAGCTGGCCTTCTCTCATGGAGCAGCCTGCCCTGCTAAACCCGGACAGGGGGAAGGTTGACTTCTCTGCAAGTCCTCATGCCCAGAAGGACTATTCTTGCTCTTTCCAAACCTCTCTCCCTGAAGGTGACAACAAAAATTCTACGAGTTACTCTTTGCACACCTAAACATTCCCCCCCCATGTGTTTTACTGGAACGAGTAACTACATGGACAAGTAATTTAACTTTTGCACTTCATAAAAAGCAACAGACCTAATTAATTGTTATTAAATAATAAATAGAGCAACAGAAGGTATGAGCACGAAGGCACGTCATGTTTTATCTATCACATGCCTTTTAAATTTTTCTCCCAAACAGATTAAGACAAAAATGTTGCTTAAAATAATGAAATAATTTCTCATTAAAAATTACACAAAAAGTTTTTTCTAAAGGTTTGATACTGAGAAACAGAAAACTAGAAAATCAGGGCCACTTTGGAATATAATATGAAATTTTTATGCTTAACAGTCTGCTAATTAGACATCTGATCTCTAATACCTAACAATCAAATACTAGTAATATAATGCTTTGCTCTGAAGTTATTTATCCTATTCTTCTCATGCGTGGTCAGTATAGTGACAGTCTTTCTTCGTGCCTAAGGGTGCATTTTTTCTGGATTAAAAGCTCTCATACAAAATGCTCCAGAAAATTTGCAATACTACCAAGATATCTAGAATACTGCTGCAGATATTGTTTCAAACTGAAATTTGCAACAGGTTATTTGGACATTGGAAAACAGCATTTGCTCATATACACACTTGTATAAAGGCAGGAATAAAAAGTCGTCACACACTCAATCCTGAAACATAAGGGAATCAATGTTTTGTCTTAATAAAGACAAAAAAAGAGAAAGCTATAGCTTTCTTGATATATCTATCTAGACAAAAATTATAAACCCCTCAGTGCATATTAAGCAGTACAGAGACATCACTGAACAGATGCAATAGGTATTTAAAATAAACTCTTATTATTGTAGGTATACAGGAGAGCTTGCTTTGCCAAACTGACTCTATCCAATTCAAGTAACAGTAGATAAAGCACCTCTTCTGAGTGTTCCTGCTTTTGATAATTTCAGAAAGAAAAAACATTTTGATCCTTAAAAGATTGGCATTTATTAAATTAATGTCCCACACCTAGTATCATGCACTGTCACTGAGCCATACTGAAAAGGTCTATTTTTAATACAACTTTTCAGAATATACCCTACACTGGCATTCTTTATCATTAAAAAAAAGTGTTAATACAGTTACAAATCCCTGGATTCATTCAGTTTTGCAGTGCTATTTGAATTACAGAAGGCAAAAGAATTTTCAAAAAATTCTAAATATTTATTACACAGATTGAAAAATCAGCAAAATAGAGTAGCACAGTAGCACTGAAGAATCTAAGACTGCTCAAAGCAGCTCTGTAAATAAAAAGTAATTATGTTTCACTAACTGACATATCCAACAAGATCACTCACACAAGTGAAATACAAGAATACTGTATTAATCTGGTTTTGGTATTTTCATTACTGAACGTCAGCTACAAAGCTACTTCATGGCTTTATGCAGGGATTCTTTTATTCAATACCTCCACCTGCAGGACTTCAGAAATTCAGCAAATATTTGCAGGTCCTCTATCATTAGAAATGGCCATGGTTCATCCTAGTCTCCAGCACACGATTCTTTTCTGGGACTAGGTTACAGCATACAGTTAAATCTCAGCACCAGGCAAAAGGACACTCCTCCTCCAAAAGTCCATGGCAAAGTCCTCTGAGTTCCACTTCTCAGAGTAAGTCAAAGACTAATCCATCAATCTGTTGCAAATGCTACCCAGAAATGGAAGGCAAAGAGGTACAATTGCTGTATTACATTAATAGGCTAATAACCAAAGACATATTACTTTCTTTGGAGTGCATTTGGATTACATGATCTGTTTCTTATCTGGTCCTTCTCAAGCAGCTTCTTATGACAGAGTTGATCTAACGACACAAATTTAGTGTACGGGCATATGAGCAAGTTGTTGTAAGGAAAACTGCAGCATCAGCTTCCAAAGAACTTGACGTCCCATGCAACCGCTCAGTGGTAGGATTTTACAGCAATATAAGACACAAGTATTTTCTGAATGTAAATCAAGTATTTTAACTCCTCTTTTCTCTTGAGAGATGGCCAACATCACATTTACTGTGGGGTAAGAGCCAGGATATGGGTCACTAGCAGTATGTAGCTGGAGAGGCATTTCCAGCTTATCATCTTATCTCACAATGTCTTTCCATGCTCTCAGGTTTTGAATAAATTACTTTTGACAAAAACATTCACCAGACACAAAAAAACATAACTTCCAATTTTGTTTCCCAACTTTATCAATTCCCCAAAAAGTACAGAAGTCTCAAGAATTGACTTACACAGGTGAGAAATTAAAGTTTTCTTTCCTGAATTTTTTATAGTGTTGCTAAAATTAAGGCTTCTGTGTTCTACCCTAAATTAGTATCAATCAGTGGTGCTTGGAGGGATTTGAAATATACACAGAGGCATTTTTGAGAGATGTCATTAATGTACAAAAACTATGCTGTAGGCATTTAAAATTATTTTAAAAGTATTTTAGAAAGATGACTTATTACTCTATATTACAAAGGTAACTAAAAAAGCTAAAAATACTCCTCTGTCTTGTTCCAATTAGCTTTTGCTCCAGTCCTTTTTCTCTCTCTATTACCTTTTCATCTGAACTTCCTTCTTACTTATCATGTTCTGTGATACTCTACTTCTCTTTTATGTCTTGCCTCATGTAGGTCTATTTAGTAGGCAGTTGGGCAACAACCACCTACTACTCAGCTGGCGTGCTGTCTTTTAACATTGAGACCACACTACTAGCACACTAAGAAACATCATAACTTTATGTGCCCTACGTTTTGAGTAGGAGGCAACAAAAGGAAACTGAAAAACAAAAGGCAGGTTAAACATTAGAAGTAATGCCTCACTGTAAGGTCTAGAAGAATATTAAATTGTCTACTTAAAATAAGGGATTTATTTAAACCTGGCCTGGGCAAAAGATGATTGCAGAGAACATTATAACCAGAATGATGAATGTGGCACCTTCCATAGCTTTTTCATTTTTAATTTCTATAATCCCTAAAAAGCTACACTTCGTAAATTAATACATCAATAGATTTTATACAACTTGCAAATCCCTCAAAAGTTAATTTCACCCCTTTTATTAAAAGGTATTTAAACAGTGTCAAAACTGGAATTAGCATAATAACCTTCCAGAAAAGTTACATTTCAAATGATCTTGCTCAATTTTAACATTGCTAGAGATTTGCTGAAAACATGTAACATACTTTTTAAAAATTATAAGTTAATAGATAATTGTCTAAAGCACTGTAATGAAAATGTAGACAGATAACGCTTATCTTCAGTTTTTATTTTACTTCTTTTCTTCTTACTTATGTATATTAACAAAAAACCCTCAAATGATTTAGACAAAAGCTTTTAGCTCAAAACATAATTGCAACAAAATTACAATAATTGTACCAATTAAAATAATCCTGAATGAACAGTTTGTCATCTTAATGTTCCAATGGTTTATAGAAGGATCTACTTAATTAGCTGAAATTGCTTTCCAATGTTAGTATCAAATGTCATTTGTTAAAAGTTGAACGATTTTGAAAATAATTTAACAAAGCAATTTTACAAAACACCAAGAACCAACATTTTCTTTTCAGCTGAATAAAGCAAGCAGATGTGTCATCAAATTGCTATAAAAATAAATGAGCCTTTATATGGGGAAAAATAAATGTTACTACTAGTGTTATAGAATACGATTTTCTGATTTTTTACTAAATCAATTTCTTTAATAAAATAATTTCATTTGTATCTTTTTAGTATGCTGTAAATACACTTTCTTAAACTGAAGTAGTAAACAATGAAGTAGAAATATTCAACTGTATGTGAAACAGAAAAATGTTTTAACCTAAGCGATTTCCTAACTTGATTCACACGAGTGTTTCACACAAAAGATCTGAAAAGATTTGTGAAACACAGCACCAATGAAATCACGCTATAGAACTCCAAACCTACAGCAATCAACTGCTGTTCCACTTACAACTTAACTAGTTTTTACCAGTTTAATCTGAAGAAACAGGAAAAAAAAAGAGAAAGGGAGGATGAGTTGTCTAGTAACCTGAAATTAAGTATTTTTCTGGTTACCATTACTAGAGATAACTATTTCTGTGGTTACTTCCAAAAAGGGGTAACATCAGTAAAAAGACTGAGAAAAAAGTAAGCAAAATCATATACCACTGCCAAAACTGAAAAGATTCACCAACACTTTCCATTATTGATAAATCAGAGCAGATGTCTTCCACAAATTATTCCTTAGAATGGTGCAAGAGTTGCAAAAGCATTTTAAACCTCCCCCTCTACTCTGCCCTGGTGAGGCCGCATCTGGAATATTGTGTCCAGTTCTGGGCCCCACAGTTCAGGAAGGACAGGGAACTGCTTGAGAGAGTCCAGCACAGAGCCACCAAGATGATTAAGGGAGTGGAGCATCTCCCTGATGAGGAAAGGCTGAGGGAGCTGGGTCTCTTTAGCTTGGAGAAGAGGGGACTGAGGGGAGACCTCATTAATGTTTATAAATATGTTAAGGGCGAATGTCAGGAGGATGGAGCCAGGCTCTTCTCAGTGATGCCCAATGGTAGGACAAGGGGCAATGGGTGTGAGCTGGAACACAGGAGGTTCTGCTTAAACTTGAGAAAAAACTTCTTTACAGTGAGGGTGACAGAGCACTGGAACAGGCTGCCCAGGGAGGCTGTGGAGTCTCCTTCTCTGGAGACATTCAAGACCCGCCTGGATGCCTTCCTGTGTAATTTCCTTTAGGTTCCTGCTCTGGCAGGGGGATTGGACTAGATGATCTTTTGAGGTCCCTTCCAATCCCTAACATGCTGTGATTCTGTAAAAAGTAGTAAATTCTGGCTGCTTAGAACCTTTAGTCCCCTACACAAAAAAGAATCCCGAATAAAATAAAGCTATTGTGTTAATCTTCTAAATTTGTGCTTTGGTACATCGTTTTGCCATCCAATTTGACATCCATCACAGGTAGGCACGTATGTGTGTGTGCACAAATACTTCATTCAGCCCAAGTGATGGATGAATTATATGCTGTTAATTTTTAAATAATGGTTACTTACAACTCTTGAGCAAAGTAAAACCGTTCTCTCAACCCGGAAGATATATAGTTTTTTTTCAAAATCAAAGATTTAAGATTCTTGATTTCCATAGTTTCCTTCAGCTTCCCAAAAAGCATGTTTTCAAGGAGATTAAGTCAGGGTGGAGATCCTAATCTGAACAGATGGCTTTTGAGAGTTTCTTCTATCCAGAGCCAAGCTCTCATGTTCTAATATTTTGAGTGAGTATGTAAGAATAATCACGTCACAGACATTCAGGGACCAGCAACTATTTGCTGATATCCTCACAAAGAACTGATAAGCCTTGTCTTAGTACTCCACTTTGAGCAACGCCTGGGCAAAGAATGACAGGTAGGACTGTCCCTCATGACATCAAGCACAACAAGCAGGGGAACATCAAAACCATAGGAACATGCAGTAGAAAGTGTTTGAATAAAAGGTTGTGTGAGTATCTGAATTCCGTATCACTAAGCAAAAGTAAATTCAGTTCTGGGGGCAAACACTCTCCTCTCTGCAGAACCTTTAAGCACTGAGACAGTGAGTCATGGTCTGTCTTAGGACATCTCTCCAGATACACCAGCCTTACATTTCTCACAGCTTCACCACGTAATGGTGAGAATTATATTCATAAAGATACAGAATCTAGATCCTAACCTCAGGAGAGAGAGGACAATACTTACCATGGATCTACCAAATTCACAGGGTGAATTTTTCCACCAAATTCATGGGTGAATGTTCTACCTCAATGGTATCTAGACATGACCATGAGGAAATTCTCATGGATTATTATCAACTTTATACTGAATTTTTTTTCCAAATGGCCCTTCAGTGTGATTCCATGACATCATCTTTTCAAAGTCCAGCTGGAATTTACTGCAGTGCCCATGCCTGCCTGGACAACTCATTATGTCCACCAGGTCCAAAAGGTTCCTGCAACTTGTCCTACAGCCTGCCCCAGCACTTGGTATAACTAATTAAAAAGTAGCCTTTGCTGCTATGTTTTGTGCTAAACCTAATCTTTTCCTCCTGCTGCAAACATACTCAAACCACATTTATTTGTCCAGGCTTTTTAAGGGCTTCAGCTACTGACTCTTAAGGATCCTGAATAGGCTCTAGATGCAAGGTAAGCACCACAGCACTCAACTTAGGCCTTGCATTAGCAATTCTGGGCATTCACACTATCAGAATTGTAGATGTTGCAGGAACTTCAGGGGTAAAAATTCAGACATTTATGGTTTTTGAAGTATTTACAAATTTAGTCAGTCATTTTCTGAATCACATTCTTGAACTCAAGGGGCATATACATGTCTGAAGTTTCATTTTCAACTGTATAAACCTTAACACATGGAACAGACTTTATCAGTGAAGACAGTCCAGCTACTAACAGCTTTAAGAAGTGACAGGCTGGTCAGTCAGCCATACCTAGAAGAGAACTGGTTAGCTTACAGATGCAGAAACTCTCCCTAGCACCTTCAGATTTCAGAAGGAAAAAGGCCTACAGGCAAGAGGGCTACAAAATTACTTCAGTGATTTCTAGGAACATCTTCCAATAGACAAAGTACTGCAGACTTTGGTTTCTGCTGTGATAAGAAGGATATAAACAGACAAAATGTGTTCCACAGATTATTTCATTTAATTAGTAAACTTAATGAGGAAAGGGACTGAAAAGACATTCGCTCCCATACAATCAGCTTTAACAACACAATTTTTAATCAACAAGGTGTCAATATCAAATCACTGCCATCTACAGCCTTAAGCAGTAGAAAATATTGAGAAGGAAAGTAAGATGACTAAGGCTCAGAGCTCAAAATGAAATTAAAAACTAAGGTCTTCGGGGAAAAGAAATAGATGACTTAAATGTCTTACACTGAGGAAGACTTGAGAGTCCAAAAAAGAGAGGAGAAAGTATTCAAGCAAAACTGGGACTCCTCACCACATGGTAAATGGGACAGTGATGATACCCACAGCAAAACCTGAAGTGAGACTAAGGCTCTCCTCAACCTCTTTAGTATCTCTTCTACTTTGGTGCAATCTTTGTGAAACGTGATGACTAGAATCTCATCGTGTTTAGAATTTAGACACATCACAGATGTGTATGATACAGTACCTTCCTTCTTCCCACTGCTTTGCTAGTAACTCCTGAAGACACTGTTTCATTTTCTGACTGTTGCTGAGCACTGTACCAATGATTTGTGAATTTCTTTACTTAAAGCAAATTTACAGACCATTACTGTGTTAGCAGAATTATAGATGAGATTATTTTCCACAGTATGTTGTGATACCTATAGCCACAATTACTTTGATCTGCAATTTACTCATAGGTGCCTCCACAATCCTCTGTGAAACAGCTGTCCTGGTTATATCCCCACATTGCATCTTCTCCCTCTGCCAGACCATTTACAAGTATGTCAAAGAGCACAAGTATTATCTTTGGAAACCTTAGTTGCAAGTTTCTCATGAGACTCTTACTCCTATCTTTTGCTTCCTTCTTTTATTTTCCTGAGGCAATTTGGCTGTTATTATCTTAAATTTTAATACATTTAAATGTTCTTAGATCAAGATCCTACTTAAAATTTCTTAAATTTAAAAATATTACATTGCCTTCTTCCCATGTTCATTGACTCTGTTGAGAATTCAGTTTCTTGAAACATATCTTCTCTCTACAAGCCACAGTGACTTTTCCTAGTATATAATTTATTTAGATTTGGCACTGACTTTCATTCTGGTGTCATGGATGTTTCATTTAGCCTTCACAAGAGAGCACATTCCCATAGCTGTCTCATTTACAAGTCTGAGAAGTATCAGTTGTAAACATTCAACAGAAACTTGCTTTAATCTGACAAGTTAATTTTCTTACAACTTCATTTGCAGAAAGCCCACATATTTTATTCCACTTCAGGGCTTTAAAAATTTGCTTTTTGCAACTTCTGCAAACCATTTTGGTATTACACGAAACTGACAATAGGAAGACTCTTTACAGCAACATGGAGAACAATGCAGCACAACATAAATGTAGAGGAATATTAACTGTATGTCACAGTTATAAATAAAATGGTAAAAATAATTAAAGTAGATCAGGGTGAAGAGCTGGGTAATGGCGATAGTGGGCTTGAGAACTCAAACATGAAAGGGGAAGGAGAACACAATAGGCAAGAAATTAGAATCAGGAGCTTAACCTGGCAAGGAGAGAGACTACATGAAAATCCTGATGACGAGAGACGACTTGGAAGTGAGAGGATAGAAGTGAGATGATACAACAAGTCAGTTTAAGGAAGTAAAAACAAATAAAGACATTTTCTCCAGAATCTGGACTGAAAGCCAACAATGCAGACTCAGTATTTTTCTTATTTTCAAGATTTGACACAATTACAAAGCATGGGCTTGTTCCCCTCTATGAAAGAACTACAACACAGCATCTCCCCCTGTTACTAAGAGAGAAGTCTAAGTGACTCCAGTCCCTAAAGACTGTTCCACAGAGGTATGCCTGTGCCACAAAGTGAAGCCTAATTTTTTGGGTTTTTTTGTTTGGTTGGTTTTTCGGGACCCTGGGAAAATGTTGCCAAGATAACATTCAATGGGTTTTGCCATCTCTGCATAGTATGATACAGTAAAGATACACTACTCCTGACAGAACTGGTTTCATATTCATCAATATAGTCTTCCATGTTCTCCATAATATCTACAGAAAAGCACTCGCAAATTTCCCCCAACAATCCTTCACAATAAGAATATATGAATTAGCTTTTTCTTTTGTTTTTAATGACAAATTGAAGCACAGAGATATAGGTATATTTGTTTAGTAACCAAATTGAGATAATTTTTTTTTCCAGAGCACTTCACCTACTGAAAGCAGAGCTCCCACTAGTTTCAGCTGTAGCTCTGAACACTGAGCACTTACAAATACCAGTCTACAGAACCATAAGCTGTATACCACCTCCCAAAAGAGGCACAAATACTAAGAGGTATGACAGAGTTGACTAGTTTAGCATCACACAAACTCTGACAAAGAGTTCTAGAGCAGCTTTCAGTTGCCTTAGTTCAGTTTTCATATTGCATTCTTTCTAACTACAACAGATAGCACTGAGATGTGACAGAAGATGGCCTTCTCCTTTACTACACAGCCAGTCTGCAGAATTAAATTCTGGACATTACAAGGCAGGAATCTTATGGGGGTTAAGTAACATGTGATCCTATAAATCATATATGATAATGCATATATAGAAGGGAATTAACTGCATACTATTTTTATTCTTTCATTTCTTAATGCTTTACTACTTGCTTCTTTTCATTTTACTGTACTTTTTTATACATCACGAAAGTATTGCTTATTCTTTGAAACACGGAAAAACAAAGCATCTAGTGAAAAAGATGACTAACATTAAATATGAACGCAGAACATGCTACAACAAGCCAGGGCACAGGAGCCGTCAGAGCGACGCTGGCCAGGCAGTCACCCTGCTAGTGCCACCTGCCGGCACCACGCCACCGAAGGCACAGGTACCACCTTCACCTGGCATGGAATGGCACCGAGTCACACCTCCCACAGCATCTGCTGCACTCAGAGTAAGGAGCTGCTTATGATCTGCCTCCAAAGATACAGCAGTAACACAACATCGGCTTTACCACCACTTGTCATACCCTGAGTGCACACACACACCATCTTCTGTAACTCTTCAGCGCAAGTACCTGTAACAGATCAATCTGCTGTGTTAACCCTCTGCCCTGCACAGCCAGCACCAAGGGGAAGGTAACGGAGAGATCTCACTGCCAGGGAAGCTCAGTGATTCACAAGCGTTTTAACACATGATATTGTAAAAGTTGGAAAAGCAGCTATAATATCAAAGCATTCTCCTAATACGGAGATTTTATTGGGTCTGGCTGAGATGGAGTTAATT
>NW_010307276.1:0-9220 GCF_000700745.2 Antrostomus carolinensis
CTCGTAAGGCCCTACCTGGAATACTGCGTCCCTTCTTGTCCCCAGCAGAAGAAAGACATCGACCAGTTAGAACAAGTCCAGAGGAGGGCCACCAGGATGATCCGAGGGCTGGAGCACCTCTCCTATGAAGACAGGCTGAAAGAGTTGGGGCTGTTCAGCCTGAAAAAGAGAAGGCTCCAGGGAGATCTTATAGCAGCCTTCCAATACCTGAAGGGGCTACAAGAAAGCTGGGGAGGGACTTTTCATAAGGGCAACTAATGACAAAACAAGGGGAAATGGGTTTAAACTGAAAGAGGGGAGGTTTAGATTAGATATTAGGAAGAAGTTTTTCACTGTGAGGGTGGTCAGACACTGGAACAGGTTGCCCAAGGAAGTTGTGGATTCCCCCTCCCTGGAAGTGTTTAAGGCCAGCCTGGATGAGGCTTTGAGCAACCTGCTCTAGTGGAAGGTGTCCCTGCTGATGGCAGGGGGGTTGGAACTGGATGATCTTTAAGGTCCCTTCTAACCCAAACCATTCTATGATTCTATGATTCTTCAATATCTTGTCAATATAGTTTTAGCACTATATGGTTTAAAACAGTCATCTTCCACTAGGAGGATTATATAAATTGGGGACAGGGAGGGAGAAGCCGGGGGCAGAATTTACTTTTCAAGAGCATATTCAACACATCTGAACATCCCAGAACTTCACTCTTACTTCACTTTACATCTTCTAAAGCTTGTTTCACAGCCAGTATTCTTTTGCTTGAAGAGGACTATACCCAAATATTTCACATATTCATATAGGAAAAATACAAGATTACATGATAAAAGGCATCTCCCTTCATGTTTGAATATTTATGGTCTATTTCTACCTGGAGACAGGGGTTGTGAAATCAGGAATCATACTAAAAACATTCAAATAACAGCATATACTGTAACTGCATGATAACAATCCGCTTCACTTGAAACAGATCCAAATGCTACACTGATTAAGATTTACCATGTACCTGTAAGTTACTTTTGGTGTCTCAAAAGCAGTGACATTAATAAGCAAATGACAAGAAAGCAAGAGATTTAGTAACATCTTACCTTCCTCAGCTAGGTCCTTGTTAATAACCAGTTTCCCATGTCTGAGATAGTTCAGCACTGGCCCAAAGTAGGTTGGGTCTCTGTCTATTAAATAGGCACCTGTTTCATCCTAGGTTAGAAAAAAACAAAAAAAACCCAAAAAAATAAAAACCACCAAACAAACAAAAAAAGAAACACCATAAAAAGAACCCCAAACAAACAAAAAAAAGCAAAAAAACCCCACAATGATTTGAATGTCCAAGCAGGAATTGCAAGCTAATATTCAGCTTGGAATCTGAATAGCAAGAAGGTATTCAGACATAACCACAACCCTTAAAGACAAATTTATTAAAGACATTAAAAGGAATTCAATAATGTAGTTGTATCATTGATCACTCAACTCAATCATGTACTACACAACTTCTCATACCTGACCAATTCCACCCAATCCCAATCTCAACCAAATAATAGATTATCAAAACTATTAACATCTAAGATCTAAGCAGTAAGTGAGATCATTGAAAATTAAGGTTAAAAATAACACTTAAAACCAGAAAACTATAGTTTTATTTGGAAACCTGAAGAATCAGAACAAATGCTACATTCCAGTGAGGTTCAACTAGCAGATTATTTTTTTTTTTAATTAAAGACAAACAAACTTACCATCTCTTTAACCTTAACGCTTTGTCCTAAAAACTTTCAGTTTTATCTTAGCTCAGATATACAAATACTCACGGGGTACTGAGAACAGTTGCGTACCAAGCAAGGGTTGTATATGCATCCTCTAAAAAAGAAAAATGTATACTGAAGATGCAGTTCCTACCTACCTCATACAAAGAAGGGACAGATCAAACTAACTGATGCTCAATTTACTGACCAAAGTACAGCATTTTGTGGAATGCAAAACACTGTTCAAGAAATTTGGCTACATGGCTGATATTCTTGACAAAGAGATAAAGAAGCAAAACTGATATTTCCTGCATAATTTAGAATCGATGTGTGAATACCTGCGATCAATGCAGTACTGACATACTTTGTGCTGGCCAGAGGTTTAAGGGAGATTGATAAGACAAGCATCTAATAGATCCACTGCTCCTTTCTACTATTGAGTGGATCACTGATAGCATTAATCCTTTAGTATCTAAAGTTTTGGTGCAATGGATACTGTACAGATATATACGGGAAAGAGGTGTCAGCACCCCAAATACTTGTAAAATTTATTCTTATTTTTAATATTCTAGTAGTTTACAGATGACACTAAAAAAGCACCACTACCAACAATCCTAGCTAAATTTGAATCATTCTCCCCAAAAACTACATGTGAGAGTGATACTTGTTCCACACAAAAAAAATTCTACTGACCCAATCCCTTGCATTTGGACATTAATGCTGATATGTAAAGGTTTGATTACTGAACTGCGATATCTAAAAACTCTCTCTACTTAACAGTATCTAAAGTTCCTAAAATGTTTCATGGGAAAAAAAAAAAAGATGGTGCATGGATTTTCAGGGACATGGATTTAGTTTCTGGATAACTGCGCATGTCTAACCAGGGTTGGTAGAATGTAGAAAGACTACAGCTTGAATAACAAAAAACATGTAATTATCTTCCAGTAATTACAATCTAAAGGCTTTACATACTTACATACACTGTCATTTTAGAAGAAGTGAAGGGGTGCTATACTTTAGCTAAAATTAGCTGTTCAAAAAAATGCTAATATATTAAAATATGCTGTCAGTTAACCTACATCCAGAGCAGACAGTGCTTGATGAAGTCTAATCACAACTTCTGACCTAACCTCACGGTCTCACAAAAGTGAGACTATGCACCAAAACTAGTAGAGAGATGAAGTGCATAAAATTGTATACTTTTAATGTTTCACATTTAAATATGTTTACATTACCAAAACACTTCAAGAATGAGCAATCTACAGATTCAACCAAATAAATTAAATTAGCTGACAACTGTATGAATTATGAGCTGAAAAGTATTATTTAATACAGGAACAGAAACCAGTGAAGTTAGAAAGTAAGATCTAAAATTGATAAAAAGAAACACTGTTTTAAAGACAAAAGCACGGTCTTTGGTCATCAGCTAAACTGAATTAAAAAACATATGGGCTTACAAAACTGGAAGTCCTCCCACTTAAGGGAAATAAGTCTCTAGAAACAAACCTCTTCAATAAGATTATTGTATTCTTTTAGACTACAGTGTTTTCTCACATCACCCTCTGAAGCAATACTGGCCAACAGCTCTACAGCACTACAGAGATAAGACAGGTGGGTCACAAGCAAAATAACCAAAAGGTCTAAATGAAATATCAAGTAAACATGGTTACTTCAATTCTTACCCCAAAGATCTCAAAAAAAAAAAATTTCTGGGTTTTTTTGTTTTTGTTTTTTTTTACAGACTACAGTATCTGAAATTACTCTCACCTGAGTAATTTCTATATACTAAACAAGCTTCCAACAAAAACACAAAGGGAACAAGCTATGTCAGGCCTTCTCTTTCAACTTCCACCTAATGAGAGGTCACCACAACCTGTACTACCTGAATTCATTAGCCTAGCATGCACATCAGAGCTTATTCTTAGCACTTGTACCAAACATGCCTTATACATACTGACAGCATCCACTCTGTGAAGCATAAGATAGAATTTTTTTTGTCTTCTACCTATTTTTAACCACTCATCATCCAATAACTTTTTTTTCATTCTATTGTTCCTCATCATACTTTTTTCCTGTTATACTCATTCCTTCCCTGACCACTATGACGTTTTCTTCCTCACGAAATTATCATCTATAATCTATAAAAATGCTCACTCTTCACAGTGATAAATACCATAACAAACATATGTATAATAGGCCACATATGAATAAAGTACCATCTCACTAGTATCACAGTTGACTCTATGAAGCCTTTCAGGCAATCATGTATTCAAAAATATTAAACAAAAAGGAAAAAGTCTTATTAATTTATGGTGTAATAGTAACTTTTTTCTTTTTTACATTAGCAAATATCAATAGTTAAAGAACTCTGGATAAATTCTAAGGATGAGCAATCCAAATTCTGTCAATAGGATTCACTTTAGTATGTAAATTCCATGCAAAATTGTGACTAGACTAAACAATGCAGAGTAACTGGCCACTTGCTTACCCAGATTACAGATAGGGAAAACATGCATTAATTAACATTCTTCCAAAGAGAAAGATGTGTGTCTTGGACTTTGACCTTACAACTCAGGTATGCTACAAACTAGTGCCAGGGAGTCAAGACTCAAAGTGTAAACCACTCAGTAAAGAATATTGTACAATATGCAAAGGATGCACAGGCAAAAGAGGCACTAAATTGACTTCCTAGGCATCTTCCTACAGAAAATGCCTTCTCGCTGCTCCTTTAGAGTGAGCTGCCTTATTATCCTTCAACGTACACTAAGTACTTCATGTTGAAATCACTAAGAAAAGCCGATTAAACTAGATCTTTCAGGGTATTTATGTGAACATAAATCCAATAAAAGCTGACACAGTAACATAGTCATCTGCTCCACCTAGAACTCTCAAACTACTGGTCATAAGTCTTTCCACACTTTCTGAATATTGTCGAGATCAGCGTCATCCACATGTACGTGAAAACTCGTAGTCTTATGTGTAACTAGCATTTTGGACACTAATTCTAAAAGAAAAAAAATTGTTTTATTGTAAAATAAGAATAATAAACTGCACTTCAAATGTGACTCAGACAGTTTAAAGGTGTAGCAACAGTCTGCCCAGACAATTGAACTAGTTTTAAGCTTTCTAGCTTGAATATTAATAGACTGCATTGTCCCAGCTATGCTACTTCCTCTGCTAACTAGTTAATTAGGTTCTACAAGCTTTGAGCAAGTTTGAATCTTCACTGACATAACTAGTGTGGGTATTTGGAAGCCATTTCCCAAGTTTCAAGTGAAGACCACAAATGCCAGACAAAACTATATTCTAATAAGGTCTCAGTTCTCTTTCACAGAATCACAGAATGGTGGGGTTGGAAGGGACCTCTGGAGATCATGCAGTCCACCCCTCTGCCGGAGCAGGATCACCTTGAGCAGGTTGCACAGGACTGCATCCAGGTGGGTTTGGAACATCTCCAGAGAGGAAGATTCCACAACCTCTCTGGGCAGCCTGTCCCGGGGCTCTGGCACCCTCACAATAAAGATATATTTTATACAAACAGGTGTTAACGTTTATCAGAACAGCAGCTGAAACTCAAGTTTCCTCTCTATTCAGTGTAGTCACATCACCCCACATTTTGATCCCACAGGTGTTCCATACAAATTTTGCCACTCTTTCTTTGTAAGGATACTCAAAGCAAACGCTCCTGTCACCTGGGAGCATCCAACACAAAAGTGCTAATTAACCACACAGCTGTTTGTATCGTTACCCGGTTCTATTTTTGCATCATATTCTTCTCTATACCAAAAGTTTTTCCTCCTTTGCCCATAAGTCCCAGACCTTTTCTATACCCACTCCTTTTTATGAGGACACAATTTAAAAGACAACATTGTTAAGGTACAGTGAAGGCTGTTTATTTATTTATTTATTACCACTCCCCCAAAACAACGTTTAGTCCAAGTTACAAATACCATGGAATTTTAGAGGAAGCCAAATAACTTGCTCTTAATTTTTCAGTCACCTGGTTCAGTGGACCAATGGGAAGTCATTGTAGCTCACCATCATATTCCTTCTTCTTTAAGGATTAACTCTAAAGTATATCTACAATCCAGCATTCATGGAGACAGAAGACTCAAAATGCACATTTATTTTCAAAGAATTTTTAAAAAATATTGCCCCAAACATTTAAATTATATGTATTTCAGTCTCAAACATTCTCATTTCAATCTTTATAGAGATAGAAGCTCAAAGGAATCATAACAAATACTTAGCCTGATCTTAATTTAAAACATACATAGGACTCAATTTATTTACAGTGAAATTTAACCTTTAGAAAGTAGTGGTGAAACCTAACCATTTCGTGCAAGCCATTCCAATAACTACCTACTGTCACTGTTTAAAATATGTACTTTCTAGCCTGGACATCTATAGTTTCACACTTCACTAGCTTGATCTCACAATACCTTTGCTAGACTGAAAAGGCTTTACTATTAGCTTTCTAGTCTCAATGTATGTACTTCTGGACTGAGAAGTCACTCTTTAAACCTCCTGCCAAAAAAACCCCGGTTTTGCTCTTTATAACCTTCCACCAAATCACATTTTATCTCGTGACTACCCTCCAAGTTCTCCAATTTTTGAAGTGAACTTGAATTGTGGATACCAGAATCAGCTACAGGATTCCAGTAGGGCTCAAAAGTAGTACCAAATATGTACACTCAAAATCACACTGCCAAGCCCTTCACTCAAAGCTGTGTGCTCTAACATAGGTATCTAAAACTGACACAATTTACATAAACTGAGCAAGCAGAAGTTCTGCTAAAGGCAGCCATATGCACAGAGATACAATGATATTTGGCACTAAACCCGGACTTAGAAATAATTGTGTCCCTTACCCCCTATGCTTTTTTTAAAATCTTGAGCTAGATGCCCAGAACACATTTTTCTCAAACTATGTGATGTGAAAACTTTGACCATCAGCAGACTGCTAGTACTAGTCAAAACTGCATCATTAACACAACTAGTCAGAAATCTTATGGGCAAATAAAGTTTATCTCAGAACAATGATTACAATTAAGATATGTTTTAGTGCTGACAGTTAAGGATATGATTTACATAGTTAAATAACAAAAAGCCATGTTGGTGTAGAAATTACAGTAGGGGAAAATCACTGTGTATGCAACTGATATTTGTAAAGTACAACCTATAAACTAATTCACTTTCCTATTCTCATTTCTAATAAACTCATCCAGTTAACCTCTTTCAGAACTTCTTAATGTATCAACACAGTTAACTTTGATATGCCTCACTTATAAGTTTAGATGGAAACAGCTCTATCTAATTTTTGAGTTTGCTTATAGGCATGTTCTCATCTGAGATAACCATTTCTTACAGTTTCATTTTCTAAAGATTCTGATTTGGCAACCTTGCAAAGCAAGCAAGCAAGAAAGTGAACTAAACTTTTTTCTTCAAAGATGTATATTTCCTGGTGTATGAGCTAATTTAATTATTGGCTCTTCTGCTTGGTCTTGCTTCTAGATGTGCGATCTGCCCCCCTCCCTTTTGTCAGCTGAGACAACATTAGAGCTTTCCACAAGCTGGTTTAACTCACTTAAGTTATAAAAACATATACCTCCTCCTTCACTTTTGCTGAGTTACATACTTAGCAGGTAGAGCATGATCAGAGGAATATGAAATCCATCTATGAACTATAAAATGTGTTTTGCATTATGAGCACAACTGAGTATTAATCTGCTGAAAACACATCTAAAACTTCCCAAAATGACTTACTAAAGTGCATCCCAGCCAAATTCCCCACATGTGAAACATGATATGCCTTGTTAAGGGTAGATTTTTCAGTTCTTTCAACCAGAGGACTGTGGCTATCAGTTTTGATAATCTCGTCTGCTGGTTCATCCCACAGGATTCTCCCTGCCCCACCTCCCCCATGTACTCATCTGGAGGTAGGGACAAGTATGTCTGGGATGAGTGTAACAGGCATCAGCCTACATATGAGCTCACATACACACTGTCTCTCAATTAAAAGTTAAGAAATAGGTGTTTAAAACCCACGTGATTTTTTGGAAGACTGGAATCAAACACAGGGAATTATAGGTCAAAGACTAGCTCTAATGCTCCAAGCTTTAAGAGGGCAGTATCTTTATCTACTAGCTGCACCTTGTAAGAATGACTATTTTATGAGCACAAAATTGTGCTGCATTGTAGTCATTGTAAATAATCTTTAATATATAATTAAGAAAAATGTCAGCATAGTATCAGGTTACAGCTCGTAACAGGATTCCAAAAAGTAAAACCATGAGAGAAAAAACAGATCTATTACTATTAACTTTGATTTACATAATGTGGCAAAGGAGAAGAATCAGAGTCCAGGATGATAACACAAATATCACCAATTATTCTCTTGAAATATCTGTGCTCATGAGTTAAAGGCTACTGGTATTTCAAAATTAAACCATACAGACAATCTACTGATGTGCTATTGTATCAACACAGTACATTCACAAATTGGTGAGATGTCAGGGAAGGAGGCTTTTTTTTTTTTTTCTCTTGAAAGGACACTATGATATGTTATCATTCAGAGGAAGAAAGGAACTGCTTGGATTATGTTTTGCTGTTTACAGGAGATAAGAATCTCAAGATTCTGAATCAAATCCTTGGAAGAAAGTTTCTATGTGTTTAAGTAAACTTAGATACCGTAATTAATATGCTATGACGGTTAATCTAAGAGGTAGGCCACTTCTGTAAAATCCAAGATGACAGGTGACCGCAAACCAGGCTCTGAATGGTTGAAGTGAATATCAATGACTACAGATGGTCAAGACAAACAGGCATGAAACGCTGATAGATGTTGTACTGAAAAGAAGACCATAGTGCATATTTAACCAGGAAAAGCTTTGCCTTTTGTACATCAAATGGAAGACATCCAGGTTCATAAGCCTAGAGAATGCATCTCTAAGTAACAAAATTTTCTTAAAATCAAGATTTTCTGCAACAATTTGTAGTTCTCTCTGTACCTACTGCTTGCCTCACAGTACTGGTCTGCACGATAATCTATTAGATACCTACACCACCTACAATTTTCTTAAAAAGGCTACTCACAATGACAGGACAATGCAATTTGTTTGCACCTTGCTAAAGTGGTTTCCATTAGACTTCTACATTTGCAAAAAAGGATGGTACTTAGTAACATCTAAGCAGCTCAAATAATGTATAGGTATGTCCCTTGTAAGCAAAGGATATCTTTCTATAGCTGTGACTGCAGCTAGCTTTAAGTTGTCACGTATGCTATTAACAACTATAACTATGTAAGTCTAGAAGCGTGAAAAAAATTCATCAAGTCACTCCATATCCTACTGTCACAGTTTAACCCCAATTGGCAACTAATCACAAACACAGCCACTCGCTAACTCCCTCCCTGCTGAGATGGGGGAAGAGCTGGAAGAGTAAAAGTGAGAAAATACACAGGTTGGTTCAGTATTGGGGCTGGTGCTCTTCAAAATCTTTG
>NW_010307277.1:0-95577 GCF_000700745.2 Antrostomus carolinensis
CAGGGCGGCTCGGAGGGGTGCTGGAGGAGAGGGGCTGAGGAGGGAGGCGGCCGGGCAGGCAGCGCTCCCCAGTCGCTCGCCCTCTCCTCGCCTGTGCCTTTTGGCGCGTCTCTCCCGAGCCGAAAGCTGCCGGAGCAGTTCACCCGCGGCGAAGGAGGCTCTCTGCGCGGTGGGGGTTGGTGCCTTTCTCACCGCAGTCCGCCTCTTCGTCCCTAAATGTCTTCAGGGCAGACGCAGTTCCGCGATGTCATGTCACAGTCATGGCTGGTTTTGGGGTTTGAAGCTTGAGTTTTAATTATGTCACAACCTCATTCAGTGGAGTAGAGTGTAAGAAGCGATAAATACAAGGTAAATACATAATTTCTCCCCTCACATTCCTCTTGAGGGAGAAATTTGATTGTTTCCTGGTAGTGGCCAAGACGAGGGCGTGAGGAGCCTGGTCCCAGCCTGTAAACAGTACAGACCTTCTGAGGGGTGTGAGGGGGATCTCAGTAGTCAGCAGTGCTTCATGGGAGTCAGGATGGTGGTTTTGCAGGTCCAGGGGATGTACCTGGTTAGAGGGCTCAGCCGCTGACGCAAAGTAAAGCCGTTGAGCCTGAGAACTGTAACACCTCCGGAGCCTGATATCCTTGGCGTTGCTGCTGACTGCAAAACTGGAATAGTTTTTTCTAGCTCTGCCACAGGAGTATTGGACGGATGGCAAGGGATAAAACAATTTTAAATTCTCTGTTCCTTTTTAAGGGTTCTACTATTGCGAGAAAAATGAAATTTACTGTTATAGGTTCTCTTTCTACTGAACAAGAAAAGAAGGTCATTATCAGGGGAAGAATTTTCTAAATGGAGTTAATGAATACATAGCTTATTGAGGAATGTGACTGATAGTTTTCAATGATTAGTCATATTACAAGGATGACATGCATGACAGAAATGAGCAGGATGCACTTGTTACGTTATCAAGATGACTTTTGGATTTTGGTCCTTGTCTCTAAACTGGAAAAATGTTCAAAACCAGCAAGACTAATTGAAATGCATTACTTTTTACCAAAGGTAGGGAAATAAAGACCCTAAATGCAAAACTGATGAGGCAGTAGCACTGCAGGAGGTAATTTTGAAAGCATGGTAGGTCGGACTAGTAAGTCAACATGATCTGGCATTGCAGGAAAAAGGGGAAAAGTCATGCTTACATATAAACATAGGGATGTTCTATTTAACATACAAGGATTAGTCATTGGCTACTACTCAGTGCTAGTGGAGCTTTAGATCTATCTGGTTTTGATATTACACTTGAAGATAGAGCAAGAATGCTGATGCATGATGAAAGTTGAAGAAATTGAGTTTAAGTTTAGAAAAAGTAGGTGAGAGGGAGACTTTAGGGTGTTAGACTCTTTCAGGCAAGAAAAATGTGATCATATGTTCCCTTGGGGTCACAGAGAGTAGAAAAAGTTATATCCTGTTTGATTTGCAGCAAAAGGGAATTAGGCTGTAAGTGTTGTGACTTGTGCTTGATTTCTTATCTGAGAATTGAAGTATATAGTTCTCCTCTAAAATAATAGCTTTGGTTTGTTTGCTGTTTTGCATAGGACTTCTTTAATTATGAAATGGTAGTATGTAAAGGACAGCCAAGACCTTTGATCTCTTTAGACTATGTGTATCTTAAGTGCTTGTTTAGCTAGGCTTTATGGATTTCAGTTTCTAGTTAGATGTCAATAGCAAAGGTAGCTACCTAGTGGAAAAGTGAAATCTAAGGTTTTTCTAAGGTACCAGTTGAAGTGGGTAAAGCAAGAGAAGGAAAAGGGGCAAAGAACCTTTGTTTTGGGGTCATGAAAGAAAGTCAGTCATGATGAGCTCACCATCTTGTGAGCTGTCTGCGTTCTCATCTTTTCAATTCATCAGAAACCCATGTTGTGTTCCATGTGAATGAGTTGTATAGAACACACCAACCTTGCTATTATGGGTTAGCTTAGCCTCTGAAAGTACATGATGCTAAGTTACAAGAGGGGAAATTAGCCCACGCTATCCTTACAGGAATATTTTTATTTTTTAACGTGCATAATGTAGAGTTTAGTCTAAATTGTAAACAATGTACTTGTTTAGTAATACAGAGTTACTGCTTTTGGTCAGTAAAGGTTGGATCTGAAACTTCCTTTCCCATTAGCTTTAATGTTGTTTGATTGAGGCTTGCTTTTTAAATTTTACTATTTGGTCTTTCTGCAAACATGCCATAGAATGGATTGGCTAAAGGAAAATAGTGAGGCTGTTTGTATTAAGTGTTTTGATACAGTCTCTTGGTCTAGTGAAACCAGTTACAGGTTAATACAGCTTTCTAATACCTTGCTGAATCGCAGTCTAGAGAAGGTGTGAAACAATACTATGCGCTGCCTCTATGCTTCTGACTATTATTTTTCGGAGAAGTTGATACTTTTGTGCCCGTTGGTTAGTAATTGAGGGAATGTCAGCAGCTTAATGAATGGAGAAAGCCTAAATATTCTGGAACAGGAACAATGTTCGTGATTGCTTGTGAAAATGGTCTGAAGTGACTTGTGTATCTTTCCATGAGGCTGTGTCTGAAACAAGGCCAGAACGCACTTCTTCAGGGTGGCATGCAGCAGTTCAAAATGAGACCTTTTTTCTCCCCTCCCTTATATCTTGTTTCTAGATGCAAAATTTTTTCCTACTTTTCTAATAGGTATTTTACATTCAAATATGTTTCCCATTGTTGCTTCTACAGTTGGTATTTTAATTGCATACTGATTGCACAAAAGGTGTTACACCATTAGAGTTAGATGCTGAACATTTCTCATGACTTGGTCAGGTGCAGTGTCCATAAACATGTATGGCTGAAGACTTGTTTCACAGCTGATTCATTTCCTGACGTACTGTCCATGCTATACATCGAGTTTCCTCTACGAGGACAATATGTAATTACATAGTTAAGAGGCAGTATGGTGAAGCAAGCATGTTATGGTTCAGTCTGGGGTTTTTAAATTTGAGTGCTTAACTTACAAAAATACACTACAATGGGTTTAGGAAGTAATAAGGAGGGAAGTCATTAATACACATTTTCTATATTCATGTGTTATTATGTTATCCCTTTGAGTGTGGCTTCTTACCAGAAAAATGTTCAGCATTTTGTTTGTTTTGTTAAGTTGCTGGCAAAATCTCCCACTGGTTTTGATGGTACCGGGTGCTTTGAAACTTTCTGCATGGTGGGTTTTTGTTTGTTTGAACCCAGTCTTCAGCTATAGAGAGACAGAGATGACAAAAAACTGCTCTTTGAGGGCTTAGCATTTTGGAGCACAAACGTGACCCCTTTATAATCAGCACTTAAAGGATTTATGTAAATATAAAAATACTGGTTTTGTGTGATACTTTGTATTCTCATGATGTGGTACATTGCATATCTGGTAAGAGAAACAAATATGTGCATGCTGTCTCGCTCATTTTCAAGTAAGTAGATGAAGGAATAGTTTGAAAGTAGAGCCCAGGTTTTCTCTAAGTGCATCAGTGTGTTAGCAAGTCAAGGAACTTTGTAGTAGTGTTGATATTAAGTAAATTAATTTGAAGTTAATTTATTCCTGACTGTTAAATGTTTCCTACTTTTTGCATCTGTAATGCTCTGTGTTCCATGGACTCCTGAGGTGAGATAATAGCAATTATTGGATTAAACTTTTTTCCCAAGTTTGCGTAATGTAATTTATTAATGAGAACTATATGTTCATAGATGCAACAATTTATATATGACTTAATAAACAGGCTAAAATATGTGAAGTAATGTATTATTGCTCTCTTTAAACTGACTCTCTCAGGAAAAATACTTACTACACAGATTGCTGTGGAATGAACTGTTCCCATTTAATTGCGTGCTGTCTTCAGCTCTTCACTGTTCCATGGACTGATGCACGCTCAGAGCAGTGACTTAGTTTTTGCTCTGCCTTTTGATGCAGTGTCCTGATAATACATATAGTGCCATAATGGGAAGTTTTTGCAGGGCTTGTGTGCCGTGTGCTCTTTTAGAAAACCCTGGGAATTCCCGCAGGTGGTCAGACTTAAACTCTCACATCTTCACTGTAAGCTGTCACACTGTCAGTCTCCGTAGAACGAATCTTGAACCGTGATCCTTATATTAGTTGGAGAGGATTTGCAGGTGCTCTTTAACTTGCTATTTAGTGACTTCTGTTACAGTGCAGCATGTGAACAGGCAGTTACAACTGTAGGAGCTAGCTGTGAATCAACTCTTCCTGGAATACTTTCAATCTGAGCAGTTTCTTTTCTGGATTTGGAAAATGGGTATTGATTTGTGAGGGGAAAAAAACAGCATGAAGAGGGAGAGAAAACTTTTTACTGAAGGGAAAGAATATGAAAAGCCAGTCTTTTTCCCCCTCCTGCCATCTCTTCCCTTTTTCTTCCTCTTTCCCCTGCTGTCTGGTAGGTTAACCTTAATATGGTGTAGGCTTTATCACATTGCTGATTTTGGTGGGGAGGAAGGGAGCACATGATATATCAAGTTTGTTAAAACTGTGAACTTCTGAGAGTTGCTTACCTCTTGATGTCCTCGTGCAGAACTCGACACAGTAAAATCATTATTTGATGATTAGCAATATCAAGATCAGCAAGCATATAGCATTTTACCATCACAGCATAACAAACTTCTCTGAAATAGCTTCTGCTTCCTGCATGGCTTATGAAGATGGACCATGTCTGCAACAAGTTCCATGAAGCTCTGGCCAACTGAGTGGTGGCTCAGTGGTTGAAGAAGATTCTCCAAACTAAATTTTTGCAAAATTTTTGCAGATTTTAAGTAAACTGTAATTATGGTCAAACTTTTTTTTTTTTTAATTTAATTCAAGCATTAAAAAGGTTCTGAAGCTAGATAAGATATTTTTTTTGTCTCTGTCAGTCTGATAAATAGTTGGAACAGCCTGATACGTGTGTTCAGTTAAATGACATTTCAGTCTCCACCTGCATGTTTGCCCTGTGCAGTGATTCAGTTTCTTAGTGTAGATAAAATTGATTTCAAGTCTGTTTTTGGCATAAACTTCTGAAACTTGTTTTAAACCGGACACCCCCAAGTGTTTTTTGTTTTTTTAGAAATGCACAGTCTTTCCTGGAACCCTACAGCAGCTTGTCAAAACGGGTATTTTTATCTGTTACATAATAGCTGCTTGAGGTCTTCAGGTCGTGAAAATTGGCTTCTTGAACTTCTAAGCTCCTGCATCATATTAATAAGATTCCTAAAATTTCAAGAGGAATCACTGAACAAACTTTCATGGAATCCAAAGCAATAATGATAGGCTGCCCTAGAGTCAGGACGCTCAGGCTATTTTCCCAAAATAGATCCTGGGAGTTTTGATTAACTCCACTTTTCATGGCAAGGTGGCTAGTTTGGAAAATCTGTCTTTCTTCCCAAACATTTTTTAGCATATTGCCCAGATAATCCTGAATGCTCAGGTGTTTACTCCTGGTTTTCAATAGATTGCAGTATAGCAATATATGAGCTGTGTTTAGCAATCTTAACTCTTGCAGTTTTAAAATGACATAAAATTTATCTGTTTATATTTTTTATTTAATTATTTTCATAGTTGTGCACCTTTTTACATCCATCTTCTTTCTTTATTACTATATAAAAGAAAAAAAAAAGGGAGAAAAGCAGTAGTGATTCTTTTCTTAGAATTTGCCCCTCCTCCTTTGTTTTGTTTTTTTAGGACAAAGGGAAGTAGTCTTTGGTGTAATATCTTATTTAGAGGGGGAAAGAGAATGTGACTGAATAAAATTCTGAGACTTAGAACTTAGAATGCAAGCATTTCAAATTTTATTTACCTTCCTGTCACCTGTGTAATATAGACATATCTTTCTTTAAACTCCACTAGACAACCTTAAGCTCTTGCCTTTTGAGATGGTAAAGCTGGAACTTGCCACCTTTCTGATCAGTATTTCTGTGCTTGAAGGGCCAGAGACCTGGTGGTTAAGCTTTACCAAGGTGAACAAATACTCTTCCACAGTCCTAGTTATTAACCAGAAAGTTGACATGAGTCTGTAAAGCGTCTCTGCAGACAAGAGAAAGGATCTAACTTTTCTAATTAGATCTACATGTGCCTCTTTCCAGAATTACACTTTTGCATATCAGCTACTGCACGCTTACCTGCTGCTTCTATTTCTCCTTTTTCTTGCTTGTTGCTCCTTTGACTTTGTTAAACAGACTTTCAAAGAAATTCACTGGGTTGCCCTAAGAAGCACCATGGGACAGGTCTAACGTAATTCCTAGTCCTGTGTTAGCATATGTATAAGCATTCATAACTCACCTGGCTAGTTATGGATTTGTTTCATTTGCCATGTACTCTGTTTAACAATTACTTTTCTTTCTGCATCAATATTAAAAGGAAATTTTAGGATTTTAAAATTGTACAATGATTTGACATAGTTTGTGTGTGTGTGTGTCTACAGTAAGTTACAGTGACTGAAGACAAACATGGTGCATGTGAAAGTGGTGGGATAGCATATTACTTGTAATTATTTTTTCTTTTAGGTACATGTATCATGTTCTGACTAAAAATACAACAGTAACAGATCACAACCGTAACCTGCTGGTGGAGACTATTCGTTCTATAACAGAGATCCTTATATGGGGGGATCAGAATGACAGCTCAGTATTTGAGTAAGTAGTTCTAAGCAATTTTAACTTGTTTTGTTTTTGAAGAATGATTAGAGTTGCGTAGAGATCTAGTTCAAAAGGTTAACTCATCCAAGACTTTCATGAATGTAAATAGAAAGCCATGTCCTGTAATAGACAGGTAAGCAGATCATATTCTTACACAAGAAACAAGAGAAGTTGCTTCTGTTAACAAGAAAGTGTTCCAAGTCCAGATCCCCTTTCATGTACTGCTTTTGTTTGACTCTCAAATCTTTGATATAAACTCAAAATCTTAATTTATTTTAGGGCCCAGATTTACTCAGTACCTCTGCTAATATCATATGACTTCAATTTGTTCACTTCAATTTATGTGATACTACAAATAGATACATTATTCTAGCTATGATATTTAGAGTATTTGTTCAGATGTTATTTTAATCCTCATGAAATAGCATTATAGAAAAATGAACTTTAAAGCAAATATTCGCAGTTGCAAATCTGACTGTATTAATGCCCGTTGCTTGGCTGTTTGCTTCAAGACACTTGCTCTTTTATAAAGACAATTTGTGATTGAAATAAGTAAAGCTAAGGTGTTTGGTGTTTTTAATTACTTATTTAAAGAGATTTCAACATTTTTGGGTTATGAAGCAGACTAAGAAAATGAACTTACTCTGATTACTCATATCTATACTGTAACTCCATCACATTCCTTACTGTCTTTTCTGCTTGGGAGATTTTAGGAATGATGATTCTTTTTCTATAGTTAATGTAAAAAAATGTTAATAGCTATGCACGTGTGATGTCCTGGTAGGAAAAAGTCTACCCCATTCTCTTTAAATTACATGCATTTCTGGTTTAAAAACACCACAAGCATTCAGTTGTATTTGAATTGTATGATAAACCACGAAATGCTTGCTTCTGGTATGGGGGGAAAAAAAAATCATTGAAGTGGATCAAAAGTAATGTCTACAGTGTTGAAGACAAAATGTCTTCCAAGGGACAAGTACGTAACGTCATTTAGAGACTCTCTCCCTCAAAATTATGATGCAAGGTAGGGGAGCTGCCTGATAAGCTGACTATACTAAAAAATAAAATAAAAAAGGTCCAGATTTCTTAACATCCTTTTCTGCACATTTTGAATGTTTAGGTGCCCTTGGAAGATATTCTTCTGTTATTCAGATAAAACTTTGCAAAGGAATTACTCATAAATGTAAAACATGCTGTTTGTCAAGCTTACCTAGTGAATTATGTTCCTGTTAAATACAGAAAGTGACTGCCTAGAATCATCCCTGATCCTAGTGAAATTATGTTCCTGTTAAATACAGAAAGTGACTTAATGACTCCTCTATTTTATTTCAGCTTTTTCTTGGAGAAGAATATGTTTGTTTTCTTCTTGAACATCTTGCGTCAGAAGTCTGGTCGTTACGTGTGTGTACAGCTTCTGCAGACTCTGAACATCCTTTTTGAGAACATCAGTCATGAAACATCACTGTGTAAGGGCACACTTTTAAACTGTTGAGGATTAAGTGATCAAGATTTGATTGAATTCCCCTTCATGTAATGGAATTTAGTCCTAGTGTCCCTTCACAGAAGACCTATATGAATTCCTAACATTCTTTTTAATTGAACACCACTGAAAATACAGTGTAATTTGACTACAAAATACTTAATGTAAATTTTCAGTAGTGCAAAAGTAGTTGTTTGGTACTACTGACACATTTATTTAACATATTTCAAGGGGATCTTTAAGTCAGCAAATTAGTTGGGGTCTGAAACGTTCCCCTTGTTGGCACAGGTTATGTGGTGGAACTCTGTTTAATTTGTACTGGAACTGTTGTGGCATCACCGAGGCTGGCATTCCACTGCTTGCATTTACTTCAAGGCTTTTAGAAACATATAAAGAGGACAAAGAATTTTTAGTTGGTAAAAGTACTCCAGAGCTATCGTGAAGAGGAAGTCATAAACAAGCCTTTGAGAGTTTATTACTTTGGCAGGAAGAGAGAGTTGTTTTACGCTGCAAAACCTACATAAATTGAGAAGATGAATATAATTCTCAGTTGTCTTGTTCTTGGGAGCAGAGGCCTTTGTTGTGAACAATTTTTTTATGTTACCACTTGAAACTATCACTTGAGTTGGTTGGTAAAAAATTGGGTTCTTCAATCATCAGGTAGTTTGTTGCTAACTGGTACTTTAAATACAGCTGGTTAGCATAATGATTTCTTTCTGCCTGTTAACCTGTGTAATGTTTCTTATTTTTCAGACTACCTGCTCTCTAATAACTATGTAAATTCTATTATTGTCCACAAATTTGACTTTTCTGATGAGGAGATAATGGCATATTACATATCATTTTTGAAAACTCTTTCAACTCAACAATCATACTGTGCATTTCTTTTATAATGAGGTAAGTGAAGAAAGAGTTGCAGAATAACAATAAGAGGACTTTAATTAGAAATTGATAGCAATTTGGCACATATTCGATTTAGTATCTTGTCTCAGCTTGTCCTACATTTATTTTTGTAATGGTTTTATCAGTGACTGAGAATTCATTTGTGGGGATCTCTGCAAAAGAATGATATAGAAGGTCTTTGTCCTTGTACAACTATAATTAAATAAAAATCTGGACTGTTTCAGTAGATCTGAAGCTTACTTCCCAGAGATTTCAACTTGATTATACCTTGTTTTCTTTCGCTTTTATAAACAGAATCTATTCTGTTTCACCACTTAGTTCTAAGAGGCTTAGTCAAAGTCTAAAAGCCTGAGTAAACAAAGGCTCAAATCGAAATGGATTTTCCTTGGGTCCATTCCAGGTTTTGCCAGCAGAGGGCACTAAAGCACTGCGTATGTGTAGAGTTAACGTGGACAGCTCGGACACTTAAAGCAGTTTATTTTAATAAACAAATGCAGCTGACTGTGAATTGTAAAATAATTTCAGTTACTTAAGTAGAATGTAAAAATATCAGAGTAATACATGGAAAAAGTTTTTCATACAGAATCCCAACAAATATTTTGTTTGGTTAATTCATAAGTACTTTCTTCTTGTTACAGCACACTAATGACTTCGCTTTGTACACTGAAGCTATTAAATTTTTTAACCACCCAGAAAGCATGGTCAGGATTGCTGTTAGGACTATAACTTTAAATGTCTACAAAGGTATGCTTTTTGTATATTAAAAAAGGCATATGTACAAAATGCTTGTTTCATTGTAGTTTAATTTTCAGTTATTACATTTAAGGACTTTCTGTCTGTTTTATGGGATTGAAAAGCTCAGCATGTTGACATAAGCTTCAGATACACATTTTAGTTTTTATGAAACAAACCCCCAAATCTACAGTATGTACTTGTAAATAGTATTGTTTCCTCACAGATGAAACTGGTTTAAAAAAAACCAAGAGAGTATCAAGTATGCACAAGAAACTGTAGCTTCCCTTCCAACAGAGATCAGAATGTGATTGTAGTTGAAAAACAAACAAACAAAAAACCAACCCCAAACCCAAATTGCTTTAAGAATATCAAGTATTTTTTACTTATGAACTTGAGCTTTTTAAAGTATGAAGCAGTGACCTTGCTGGCTACTTCACTTCCTTTTGGATTTGAAGTGCATTAGAGGATGATTGTAGAGCTCCTAGGTGCTGCAGTCACTCCAGTCTAAAGAAGAGTTAGATGGAGCCCAGTGAAGGCCAGGAGGCTGCAGTCGCAATTCCTGTGCTTTGACATTCCAGGAGGACATAAGGAAAAAAAACCTAAAACTTCACTGTAAAGATAGTTAAGCACTGCAACAGCTTTTCCAGAGAAACTGAAGAATCTGTATTGTTTGAGATAAAAACTCAACAAGGCATGTAACAATCTAGTAGAACTTTGATGTTAACGCTACTTTGAGAATGGGTTTGGACTGGACAACGTCCAAAAGTCACTTCCCCCTAAATTTTTCTCGCAGTCTATAAAATCTGTAATAGACTGAAAATATCACAGTGATCTCTGTAGAAAAACTGGTGTGTATTCAGAAGTTTTACCTCTGAAATCAGTGTGCTCTAAAATAGTGTGTATTATGGACTATGTTCATGCAAGGCTTCTTATTCTTTAATCCATTTTAAATTAAATTACAGTTTGAATTTACACAATTTTCTATTAATTAAGAGAAGTAGTGATATGATGAAAGTCTTAATTACAGAAGAATATAAGATCTTTTTAAAAACATGAACAATAGGCTTTGCAAATAACCGGATAACCTGCATAGCAGATGGGGTTTTTTTATACTTTTGACTACAAGGAAGGGTATGTCTTTCTCTTGTATGTTGAGAAATGGGCACTTGATACTTGTTTTCTTCTTCAAGAAGCTTTAGACCCAAATATGAGCTCAGAGAAAGAGCAAAGTGGAGGCTTCATATCTTCTTTGTTATATATTTATGTAACTAAATATTTTTATGGTAAAAAAAAGTACTTGTCTAGAATTTTCATTGAATATTGTAATGATATAAAGGTTAGAGTTGAAAAAACAAAGCTCAGATGTTCAGGTTTTATAATTTTCTGACTATCTATTTGCATATATTCTGGTCTAACAACCTGCCCTGTATCTTTTAGTTTAGCTGCTTTGTGCTTTAGCTTTTTAAACCCTTTTAGAGGATGTCACTGACCCAGTTCCTAATCCTGTTAACTGTTGTCTGTTTCTTTTGCCCTTCCTTCACTGATGATTCCTGTGTTCCTTAATGCAGTGTCATGTAAGTCTAACTAGCTTGACTCTCAGCATTACTGCTTTATTCCTACGCTTTTTTCCTCTTCTTTTTAATAAAGAATGTGCTAAAAAACCTTTCTGAATTCCACTAAATTTATCTTCAGACCTATGTAAATGTATCAATACTGAGCTCATTCAAGCCAATTAAGAATTGATATGACGCTTTTGTAGATGTCCATTTCATGCATAAGATCATGTCAGGTATATACTCATGAAAAACTAGCATGTAATTAAAATTCAGAAGATACTTTGTTTAATTTCTTAAAAATTAATTTAAAAAATTGGCAACTGAGTTTTCTTTTTAACAATTTCTCTTCAGTGGACAACCAACCTATGCTGCATTACATTAGAGATAAGACTGCTGTCCCTTATTTCTCCAACCTCGTTTGGTTTATTGGAAGCCACGTGATAGAACTGGATAACTGTGTGCAGACTGATGAAGAGTAAGCTTTTACAAATGCTGGATATTGAATGGAAATGCTTTTCCCAGATATTGATGCTCCCCTTACTTTGTCTGTAGAAGTTCAGTTAAGTTAGTTTCTGAATACATTCCCCTTCGAGACAGTTCAAGCTTTTCATTCTTGCAAAGTTTTTAGTGATTCTTTGAATTAATAGTGGTTAGTGCTGTGTGCCCTGTCTGTGCTGATATCCATACAAATAAATTTGTGCTTTTTCTTCATCTTCGTTTTAATTCTGCTAAATTTAGTAGATATTGAGAAGACACAAAAGGTACTTTGTGCTTCTCAGTTTTACTAACTTTGTCTTTTTAATATTCCTTTTCTGTGTGTCATCTCAGTAGAACAGCTTTCTGAAAAGGTTTGAGGAAAAAAAAAATAACTGGAAAGGTGAACTTTATTTAATATGTGAACTATCAGACCTGAAATTCCTGTGTAGTATTCCAGTATTAACTACAGAAATATTTTGTTGATTTGGTTTATTCTTAGTTTGCCTTCTCACCCCCACCTTAGAAAGAACAGTTGTTTCTTGCTTTCTTAAAGTGAAGAGGTAAATGTTAAATACAACATAGAATTCTTCTTTTATTTTTGGAAAAAATATTACCATTTTTTAAGGTTGTCTTGTGAAAAGACTCTGTCAGTGGAAAGCGAAGTTTTGTAAAAACATTGCTTCTAAAAACTTGGGGAAAAACTTGATTTGTGCATTCTAAAGCACATACAATCCTGAATACTGTTTGCTGGCTGCATTAGTTGACTTCACTGAAAACATCTTTAGGCAGTCAGTCTGCACAAGGTGATCTGTGGAAGGGATGCACATTAATGCTTTCCTTAAGTTTTTAAGACTTTGACAGTTGATTATATCTGAGACTTTCTTTCTGCTCTTTTTCAGGCACAGAAATAGGGGCAAACTGAGTGACCTGGTAGCAGAGCATCTTGATCATTTACATTACCTTAATGATATCCTTATCATTAATTGTGAATTTTTAAATGATGTGCTGACAGACCACTTACTTAATAGGCTCTTTCTTCCCCTCTACGTGTATTCATTAGTAAATCAAGATAAGGTAAGCTAATAGTGAACAGTTCAGTCTTGAAGGTATTACTCGCTTTCAGCATGTGTAATGATTTGGTTAGCAGTTGTGTTCTGTAGTAGAATTAATACTGTTGATATCTCTGTTTGTGTGTTTTACACGAAACAGCTTAAATAAGGTGACTAGGGGAAATAACCTGGGGCTGAATTTAAAGGCAGAACAGATGAAGTTTCATTCACCAGACCAATATTGATTTGGATGACATGGTTGTTAAATGCTAACAGTAGTGGAGACAAGAAGAGCTGCAAATTTGGAACAGGGTTTAAATTTCTCTGACACTGGGAAATACATGATTTCCTTTTCTGATATGGTAACTTGTTTCCTGGCAAAAGCAGATTATAATACCTTTTCCCAGTATATGTGCAAATTTTCCATGGTGTAAAAATCCACTCCAGGTAGAAAATACAAACTTTCAGTTTTGTTACTTGATTCTTCTATTAGCAGATAAGCTGTGTTTGAATGTGATATAGTTTGTTTTTAAAACATAGCCTTTAAATTTAGTGGAAAGCTAATTCTTAATGAAATAGAAACTGTTCTTTTAAAACCTGTACAGATTCCTGTATTCACTTGTCTTTAAAAAAAAAAAAAAACAACAAATTAACTGTTCTGTTTATTTATGGGGTATTTTTTTTCTCTCTCTACACCCCATGCACTCCCCCTTTCCTCCTTCTTAATTTTCTGTAGTGGTGTTTGTTCTTAAGATACACAGTGCTTTGTGAATTTCAGCATACTATAGACAGAGGTCAGGTTTCTTGCAAGTTAGTGAATTCAGGATATTGCATGTGCACTGAAGATTGAGTAACAATCAGCTTCTTCTCTTGCCATTGATAAGGCCATTGAAATAGGGTGAAGCAGACTTCCTGACTTTTACTTTCATTTCAGCTATTCTAACTCTTTCCTTTCACACATGTACAAAAATCTGCTTGTCCTACTGCTTTCAGGCAGATGTGTCTATTATCGTGATGCCAGAGATATTTGCAATCATAAAATTGGGCTGTTCTTAGCTCTTGAGATAGCTGATGAATTTATTTGGTGATGATTTTTAAAGTATCATTAATTTATTTTTTGAAACATTTTCATTACTACTGGTATATAAATTTAGCACTGTTGTGCTCAAGTTATACTTCAAATATTTTTGTCCAATGTGAGTTACTTGATCTAGAGAAATATCTGTTAAGAATGTGTGTTTATTATGTGGGTAATATTTAATTGTTTCTGAATAGCTAATTTTCAGAGCAGACTCTGATAAATGTTAACTGAGAAGGGCTTTTTGAAGGAATAGTAGCATAGTGAAAACCAGCATACTTCTCAGATACTGACCTGTTAAATTTAAGTTACAGAAGTGACTACAAAAGACAATAATCAGTAGTGATTTTTAAGCATGTAGAGTAAGGGATATGCTCATTCGGAGAGTCTTCATTTGAAATAGTTTACCAGGAGTGAACGTTAAAAGAGCATGATCCTTTCTGAACGTTTGGTAGCAGAATGTGTAACAATACAATATTACAAGTTTTGTTTTAAATAAAATGTTAAACAGTGTAAGTGCTTTAACTTTGCATAAATAAGTCAGCATTTTTTCATAACTTTTTTCCATAGGGTGGAGAGCGTCCAAAAATAAGTCTCCAAGTTTCTCTCTATCTTCTTTCTCAAGTAAGTATTTTAAGTATTTTGTCCTATGTCAGAACATGTTTTGCAGTAGTGTTATGATTTGTAAAGTACTGTCTTTTTGTCTGTTTGGGCAAAGCTATTAAAGACTATTTGTCAAATGGAGTTTCAAACCTAACAGTTTCCATTAAAGAAAAAGAAAAGACAACCCACACCAAAAAATCACTTGTCTTTTTTTGAACAGACCAAATCGCTTCTTACTTGAGTTAATATTCTTCTGAGGATCCCACAGCACAGGGCAGCCTTTGGAGCATTCAGTAGATGATAGGTTATGCACACCGCCTGACAAATGGTGCAGAATAGAGCCATGCAACATGTTAGGACACAATGTAGTAAAACTGCAGGTGAAATCTAGAGAGATGCTATATTGTATTTTGTATCTCCCTAAGCTATTGAAGATTCCAGATTTGAATTTTCCTTTTTGAAAAATAGAGGGAACAACGATCTCATGGGGGTTTTCTAATTGTTTTTAAAAAACCCAAACAAATTCCAAAACCAACCCCCCTCTCCTTCACCAAAACCTCAAACTTGATAACAATTTAAATTTCATGATGCCTATACGCTAAATCTATAATTAAGTACTTGTTATTTCTTGTTCTTACCAGTCCCACCCACCTCCTTTTCTTTCTGGAACTTATTTTCAAATGAAGAGAGTTTTATGGTGGTTTGGCTTTTTTTTCCCTTAGAGAAAAATAATTTTTTCTCCCCGTAGTCTTTGCTTCATTGCTATGAGACTAATCTTCTTAAATTATGTTCTCCAAAAGTACTTTTGACTTATATTCATAGAATTTATACTTTTTAAAATTTGAATTTAGGACTTTACATTAGTCATTTTATTATGGTCTGGCCTGTAATTTCATCCTCCTTTTTTTAAGAACTCTTCTGAAAAATGTGATTTTGCAGGATAATATAACAATGCTTCTTAATTTAAACCTAATAAATTGTGCTGTTGTGGAAGTTATTTACCACAGATAAAACCTTGGGAGCAATAGCTTCTTGTAGTAAAGGGATCTGCATCACAGGTTTGTATATGTTGTATATATCAACCTCTTTTTGATTGGCTAGGTATTGCTTTGCATCTGTGTTCTTTATTGTTTTTTAGTAAAGAAAATTTAAACTTTTTTCTTAACCATAAAGAATTGGGAACAAATTTTGTTTATCAGAGTGGGATGCAATTTAGAGAATCAAGCTACTTTTTTGTAACTGGCAGAAATGCATCTTTTTTCACCTCTTTTTTAACCTAGAGTGTCTTTGATGGAGTGGCATCTGAAAAAGTGTACACAGAGTGTCTGAGAAACCTTCTTAACTGTTTCTGTTATTGACACCAGGCATGCACTTGAGGTGTTACTCATATATTAGAGACAAGTGATTGACAGACTTGTACTAGCAGATTTTCAGCTGCTGTTCACAAAGCGAACATGTAACGTACTGATGCCAAAACATGCCTAGTGTTTAGTGTATAGTCAAGCTACACTTTCTGAATTAGAAACAGCTTGAGTTATTTGTGAGATTGTACAAAGTAATTTTGAAGTGTGTTTTGAATTTCCAAAGTTTTACATAGGTCACCACTGCATGCTAATAATCATTTCATTTTGAAGCTCTGGAATGGTTTTGACTTTAATCAGAAAACTTATGGAGATCACGTTTAGCTAAATACTGTCAAACCAGTAATTAGGTTTACTGATTTAGAAATTATTTGGGGTTTATTCAGTAGAACCACTATTTAGGGATCCAGCTTTGCTATTCCTGTGAAGAGAATGGATATAAGCTGACATAAGGCTATTGCAGCCCAATGTGACCTGGATCTGTCCGTAAGCCAGTTGTTTGCTGGCCCAACCTTGTAAGCTTTGCCTCAAAATAGAGTGGTTAGTGTAAACAGAGAACTCTTTTAAAGCACCGAAGCACTTCTGGATAAGTACCTTAATGTTATAGGCAGTATGGCCCTTATTCCTGTGTGTAGCTAGACCATAACTGATTGTGCTTTCATAGCCAGAAGAGCTAGTTCTGATCCAGTTCAGCATATTGCGTGACACAAAGTGCTTGTGTGCTCAACACGGACCTTAGTGGAGTCCTGCCAGTTGCTCGCATACAAAAAGGTCAGTGGAGGCTGTGCACCATAATCAGTTGTGTAGTTACTCAAAAAAAACCCAGTTTTCTACAGCAGTTTTAATTTGGATTCCTTGCTAGAATATCACGTAACTTTCATGTCAAAGCTGATGAGGAGAGCAAATTTACATTTCTCAGAGGAGAAAAGAGTATGAAGGATTATTAAAACTAGGTAGCTTAAAATGTGGAGAAAGGTTAAATACCTTTAAAGAGGATTATGGTCTCCCATGTTTTGAAGTAGATTTAATGAACTCTCAGTGCTACTAATTGTACTGTACTGTATATGTAAACTTAAGATACCAGTTTAACAAGGTCTGAGAAGTATGTTCAGTGACTGAAATTGCAAAACTGCATGTGCTCTGTAATGTCTGATATTTCTTTCTACCCTTCTTTTAATAGGTTTTTCTAATTATACATTACGCCCCTTTGGTGAACTCATTGGCTGAGGTTATACTTAATGGTGACCTCTCGGTGTTTTCTTCTAAAGTTGAGCAAGATATACAGAAAAACTCAGTAAGTGGACAACTAATCTGTAATATTTTTTTTTTAGAGTACAAAATGGGGTATCTGGAAACTGGTAAGCTAAGGTGATGGTATTTAGGAGGGAAGAGCACCAATAGGAGATTTCAGCTTTTGTTGTCGGGTATGATAGCAGAAAAATGTTCTGTGCAACTTACAGTCTTATGCTCTTGTCGAAGCTGCAGTATTTTTGTGCATGCATATATATTTCAGGTAGTGATATAAGAATATGTAGGACACAAATTAGAATACTTAGTAGTTTCTGCAGGGGTGAGACACTCAAAGGCTTCCATCATTTTGATGGGACACTAATGTTTTGTAATCCAGTCTTCTGAGTTCATTTTTTGTTATCAGCTCTTTGGTAGTGAAACAGACATGAGTCATCACAGCTTTCCTGTGAAATTATTTCTTTATCCAACTTGTGGTAGAAATGAGAGACTTGAAGAAAAAAAAAAAACAACCAACAAACAACCTGTCCTTATGGTAAATCATTTGGATGTAGAAGGAAATAAAGATTTTCATTTGAATATTCCCTATGTTTTAGCAGTATAACTGGTCATCTCTGAACCTGTGCATCAGTGTGTATAAGAGAATATAGACCAGCCACAAATAGATGGGAGTGTTAACACTTTGTCATTGCCCTGGTACCTTCAGATTTAATCCTGTGTAGATGTTGCTAGATGCTGTTGTTAGTCTTTTTCTAAGTATGTCATGTATATGATTTTTTCCCTTTTGTTGTGGGTTTCACAGTTTCTGAAACAGTTGCTTGTTACTTTTTAAAGGCCTGTTTGGGGATGGCAGTAAGAAGAGAGTATGACCTTTGGTTAAGAGGCTTCTGTCTGTGGTTCTGTCTAAAGATTGAACATGTCCTCTGATGTCTGGCTGGTCAGCAAAGAGTTTCTGACTGAATGTTTAATTTATAACAGCCAGCAGATTGGTTCTTATGCAGGTTCTTTCCTAGCAGTCGCTATAGCTCTGAGAGTTTCAGAGGGGAGATAAATGCTTCAACTCTTCCATGACACAAGTCAACTTTTCCAAATTTCTTCCTACTGTGCAGTGGAAGCTGTGTGGGCTGATCCTAGCCAGTAGCTTTTGCCTTCTGGTATTTTCTAGTGTTGACCTTGATATTTAGAATCCAATCTTTTTAAGAAAAAACTGCAGTGGAGTGGTAGAGCTGACTGAATGCTTTAAGATAAAGCAGTCTCTTACTTGTGTTAGGAAGTATCTGACCTTCTGCTAGCTGCATACTGAATGTTGTGTTACTTGTGCAGAAGCAGCTTTGTTACTAGGAAATTTGTGGCAAGAGGGTGGGGCCCAGTTGTTGCAGAAGTGAGATTTTCTTTTTCCTGCTACAGTCACTGTGCAAACTTGCAAAATATCTGTAGCATACGTTTGTGTACTTGCACTAATATTAGGAATATTAGGGGCTTCCTATCAACTTTGTTTTTTCTGTTCTCCTGTGTTTGTAATACTGTCTAGGTTGCTGCTTCTTACTGGTCTTAAAGATTTGTCCTCATGGCATGTAAACTGGGAGTTCTGTCATACCTGAACAGGTAGTAAATAGGAGGGGTATTGGCTTTCTAGGGTAGACACTTAGTGAAACTGTTGGAGGTGGAGCTTTGTTACAGGGAGAGCAGAGTGGTGGCATTTTTGGCGGATGAGAGGAAACTTCCATGGGAGAAAATTTAGGTTTTTTGTATGAATTTTCTTCAGTGAAACGTTGGAGTGGAGAACCTGTACTGTCCAAAAGCCCACTGGTGGAGGTTGGTTATCTGCAGAAATGGCAGGGAGTAATCTTCATGAGAAGAGCTCCATGCCTTACTTCCAGTGAGGACAGCTATCAAGTGAGCTGCTCTCAGTTGATGAGTATGAACTACTGCATCTATTGCATGGTGTTTGCTACTGGTGCACAACTCAATGCAGTGAGGCTAAAGCCAGCTCTAGATATGGGGGCATGGACAACTTAAGTAAAGGTGAGGCAGTTTCTTGTTGCTCTGTGATAGGACTTAGAGCGGAAAGTTGATTTTTGAGCATTGTTAGTCATTTCAGTGGCTGTTCTTTGGACTATAAGGTATATGTGGATCACTGCAAATTTATTCCTGTAGCGTATTCTGTTGCAAAGAAATGGCAAACTTGTATTGAATAATGGAAGCTATTTCAGAAGCTACTTTAGAATTGCTTGTTCTGGCATTAGTAGAGAAAAGTGATGAGCAAGTTTTTTAATTTACTTTTTGACTGAGTTTAGAATTGTGTTTGTTCTTAAGTCAGACCCAAATTTATCTTTTACTGCTTCCTTTCTGTTACAATTTCCCATGGTAATCCTGATACTCTCCTAAGATTGATTTGGGGATATATCTCTGTGCTATGGTGAGCCCCAGTTATCTCTAAACCCCTGCTCTACCTAACACTGCTCATCTCTTGTAACTAAGATGTCTTGATATATTTAAACTGAAGTGTAACTGTCAGTTTCTAACTAACATGTAGTTTCTAAAAACCCAAAGTAAGTAGAATCTCATGCCTTTATTCATCTTCCTAATAAGATTAATTAAAGTGGAATGAGGTATAGGAAGTATGGACTGAGATTATCAGAATCAAGGTCGTGTATCTTTGTGATAGGAGACTAAATGAGTGAAGAATACGTAACAAAAATAAAAGCTGAGAATGGATATGCAACATATCCAGAGTTATTCAGGGCAAAAGAGGAATGGTGGTTGTCACGACAGGAACAAATGGTAGTTCTTGCTGCAAATCAATTTGTGGAAAAAATCACCAGCTGATCTAACTGCTGATAGCTTATGAGTTGGCAATTACTTACCCATGGAGATCTGCTGAGCATCATAGGGCAGTAACGATTGCCCAACCTCCACTGAACAGGTTCTCCACCTCAAAGTATAGCAAATTAAGATACACTTTTTTTTTTCCATATTTTCCCCTGTATTTCTTTTAGGTGGCACCAGAAGTAATACTAACTCTTACCTCATAATTGAGTTGAATATGTGTAGCCAACAGAATGTATTTAAACTTGTCAAACACTAAGGTCTACCTTACTTCCTGTGAGATCTGTTTTCCTGAATAATTCGGATGTGGGCCAGTTCTGCCTATTTCATGTTTCTTGTTTAACCTACTTTCCCCTTCCTGTAAAAGCTGTTAGTGTTACTGCCTTATTTTACCAGCACATGTTGCACAAGATAAACCATAATTGAAAATATGTTTTAAAGACAATTTCAAAGTATAAAACAGCACTATGTCAAACTGTATAATCAACTTAGATAAACCATATACTATATAAATTAATTTTAAGTCTGATTTTAGAATGTTTTAAATACATAGCCTTGTTACATTTAGCAGAACAGAATATACATGGTGACTTTTTCTTAGCATTCTTTCTCGAGATGGACCAGAGGATGGCTCAGTGCTTATGAGCACAGCACTGTCTACTGGTCTCTTCTGTTATTTTGCTCAGATGGCTAACAGCATATTAGAAATGCAAGGATGTTAAGTACATGGATTCTTCATAAAGTAGCTACAGATTCTAGGAAGGAGTTGTAAGAAGTGAATGCAGGAAGGGGAAAATGCATTATGCAACTGGCATGCTACTTTTCTTTTTCTCCCTAAAGAATGGGACTTAAGGTGTTCTTCCCTTTTCTTATTACTTTTCTGACCAGAAGCCACCAGTAAAAAGGTAATCTGATTGTAACTCTGGTTGTTTTATAACCTTCTTATGTTGCAGTTTGATCAGAGTAGAAATATATCAGAGAGGTTACTGGGGACATAGTGTGATAAATTTCACATTGTGGGGTTTTTTGGTATTGTGAAAGATTCTTCCTACTATATGGCTTGTTTCAGTGCCAAGTGTAAGGCGACTTATGCAAGATTTCTATAAAACTTTTTTAAAAAGTCAGAAGATTCAGAGAAACATTTAGGCCTTTTGATTTGTAGAAGGCTTCCTCACAGATCATCCTCATCTCTTATTTTTGATGTATAAGTGTTCCTTATTAAATGGAGAGAGTTTTCCTAACTTTTTCAGAGAATCATAGAATGTACTGGGTTGGAAGGGACCTTCAAAGGTCATCTAGTCTGCAGTGAACAGGGACATCTTTACTAGAGCAGGTTGCTCAGGGCCTCATCAAGCCTGACCTTGAATATCTCCAAGGACAGGGCCTCTGCTACCTCCCTGGGCAACCTGTTCCAATGATCCACCACCCTCACACTGAAAAACCTTTTCCTAATACCTAAATCTCCCCTTTTCTAGTTTAAAAACATTACCCCTTGTCCTGTTGCTCCATGCCCTTGTGAACAGTTCTTCCCCAGCTTTCTTAGAGGCACCTTTCAGGTACTGGAAGACTGCTTTAAGGTCCCCCCGGAGCCTTCTCTTCTCCAGGCTGAACAACTCCAACTCTCAGCCTGTCTTCATAGGAGACGTGCTCCAGCCCTTTGATCATTTTTTGTGGCCCTTTTCTCTGAGGTCTCTTTGATGCACTCATCTTCAATGCTTATTGCACTCAAGTCATCTAAAGCAAGGAATGAAATTAGTTTTGTATTTACTCTAGTCTTATTTTCTCTTGCTTGACCTTCAGCCAGATGTGGTTGAAGTATTGAGGTTTGAAATTTAATGAAGTTTCTGTAGCAGTCTTGTTCAGCATAAATCTGGGCTGGCAGGAAGCCCCGAAACCATGTGTTTCACTTTTCAGTAACAGAGAGTTTTGGCTAATTGACATTTGTAGCTCTGTGTGAGAGAGGCCATGTACTCTGGTAATCCAGCTGTCAGGCCTGACAAGTGAGAAGGGAGCTCAAAGCATCACAATTCAGAAACAATCTGCACAATTTTAGGAAAACAAGTTTTGTTAGTCCTGCTAGTTGCAAAACTTCTTTTAATGTCTTGTGTCTTTCTGTAAGAATATATTGCTCTGTTGTTAGGATGGCACAGACTCTTGGAAATACTTCCTCTGGGAGAACTTTGTCATATAAATTTATTACAAGAAATCTGGGAAGGACTTTTTACAAAGGCACGTAGTGATAGGACAAGGGATAGTGGCTTTAAACTGAAAGAGGGGAGGTTTAGGTTAGATATTAGGGAGAAATTCTTTGCTGTGAGGGTGGTCAGACACTGGAACAGGTTGCCCGGAGAAGTTGTGGATGCTCCTCCCTGGAAGTGTTGAAGGCCAGGTTGGATGAGGCTTTGAGCAACCTGGTCTAGTGGAAGGTGTCCCTGCTGATGGCAGGGGGGTTGGAACTGGATGAGCTTTAAGGTCCCTTCCAACCCAAACCATTCTATGATTCTGTTATTTTCTTATTCTGTAAATTAATAAGCAGGAAAATCGGGTATTGATTGAATACTGTTTGCCACCTTGTCCAAAAACAGTGTTTAGACTTAAAAGATAAACTTCTGATACCTTTGTGTAGAACACAAGTGTGTTAAAGTCTAACAATTGAAGGAGTGTTGATTTTCTGGCTTTGGTAAGTCAATGTGTGGAGGCTCAAAAAAGGTTGATGTCAGTGCCATTTGTTCCTAGTTGAATCAAGGATTAGTGTGCTGTTGAGGGACGTGTAAGATTCAAAAAATGCTCGTGGCATAGAGCATTGGTTTTTGTCCTTGCTATGCCAAAGACATTTAAAGAGTGTATTTCATATTAATACATTGCTGTCAGCACACACTTTGGATTTTGCTGCCTTTACCTTTTTTGTAATGGGTGTTTTAATTTTGTATGTACTAGCTGTCTCACCTGTTAAGAAAGTTCAAAGAAGGAAAAAAAATTGTTGATCAACAAAACTGTTGATGAAATAGGTAGTTCTATATCTCTTTGTCTCAAGATGGCATACTTTTTAATGATAGATCTGTAGGATAATATTACTTTGGAGATCATTGTTCTACTGATGATTTGATACAAATTGAGGTCAATTTTATTGTGTTTTAAAATGGATTCAAGATTTGCAAGTGGTGTGCTAATTTACATTCTAAAAACCCTCTTTGTGAAGTTTCTTTATAAATTAGAGTTAAAAATGTCTTCCTGTAACTCAGTGTAAACTCTTCAAATTTACAGGCAAAGTCAAGTATCAGGTGTTTCATAAAGCCAACAGAAACACTTGAGAGGTCTCTTGAAATTAACAAACAGAAGGGGAAGAAGAGGATGCAGAAAAGACCCAACTATAAAAATGTTGGTGAAGAAGATGAAGAGGAGAGGGGCTCTGAAGATAACCAAGATGACCTAGATAAAACTAAAGGTACAGAAGCGAGTTCAAAGGGCATCAGAACAAGCAGTGAAAATGAAGGTGAGTGTACCAGCAAATAAAAATTATGCTTACAATTTGGATACTTTATTTACTGTATGGACCTAGTTGTGATCTGTTACATGACTTGTTCTCTTGTTGCACTAGGTAATCACAGGACTATTACATTTGTTTTAGTCTTTGACTATATTTTTTCTCATGTTAAACTATTCTGTCAGAACATCTACTTCTAATCTGATTAAAAGCTATGAAAGTCTTTTCTTCTGTACCTTCGGCCCTTATCACAAATGCATGCCTTGCACCTAAGTGTACATGATTATGGGGCCCTTCATATAGGACTTCACAACTGTTATTTTTCCTTCTGTAATAATGCAAATGGTGTAGCTACATCACCTTTTTAAGATGATCAGGAGTATTTTATGCATGTTTCAATGATAAAATTCAAGTGTGCTAAAAGTGACATACACAGTAGAAGATGATAGTAAGTGGTTCAAAACTGAAGAAAACATCTTTAACTTTCAGATTTTTTAATTGCACGTTTTCAGGATTTTTGACTTAATGCTAACCTTAAGAAGGATTGGTTTTATAGGATGAATGGTCTTACAACATATCACAACTGTTTATTTACTAGTTAGTAACTATTAGAAGGGTGTGCATCAGGCACTAATCTTTACTTTAGACATAGATTGAGAAAAGTGTGACAGAATTGCATGCAAGCAATTGAAAACAAGACCTTTCTGCTTTGACAGTCCTGTCCAAACATAGCTGCATTTTGATTTAAGTAAACCATCTGTTTGAGAAGGCTTTAGTTAAATGGTGTCAAATAACTCATGATGTGTTGTCTACCATGATTTGAAGAAAATATGACATGATTTACTGTTTGTTGCATTTAGTAGGCATCTTTGTCCCAATTCTTAAGCAAAAGCTAGATTTGATCCTAACACTTCTACTTAAAGCCAATAGGTATGAAGCATTTGGGATCATCTATCCTGTCTCCTGTAATAGCAGAGACCCATTTACACTCTTTATGAAACTTCCTGCCCACCCATGCCCCAATCTCACCAACATTTTTACAAAGAAATTTTTTTTTCCAGAAAGCGGTTTTGTTTTTTGGGGGGTTTTTTGGGTTTTTTTTGTTTTTTTTTTTCCTTTCCTTCCTTTGGTTTGGAGGATTACTGTTGCTTGTTTATTTGCCAAAATAATCAGTATATTTTCTTTACATATATTATACATAAGTATAATATTCTTATAGCAGTTATATTACTTGAATGCAAACCTCTTTATTTTATGGGGAAGAAAATTTGCCTACATCTATTAATTCATTAACCCTTCTGAGGTTATGTTTATATCTCATATATAGTTCTATCAGTTACTTTTAATGCAAAATGGAAAAATGTAAAAGAGCTTGTGATAACTTTGTTTAAAAATATAAAAACTGGGTTTTTTTGGGTTTTTTTTAGAAATAGAGATGGTAATCATGGAGAGATGTAAACTGTCAGAATTGTCTATCTCTACTGTGACAGAACAGAATACAACAGATGAAGAAAAGAGTGCAGCTGCCTCTGGGAGTGAGATAACAAACTGGAACAGGTATAAGGGAACTGTAATATATTTTGCTGGATTGTTTCCTTACTTGCCCTCCTGTTAACTCTCTCACTTCTCTTACGGGTTATCTCAAATATGCCTCCAATTAAAATTACAGGGGTTCTTGTGGATCACAAATAAGTGAGGCAACAGAAAAATGGGATTTGGCCTTTCTACGGATCAGTTTCAGAAATGTTCCTGTTCCGTTGTAAAGTTTGTGCTTTCCTTTATGGCAGCTGTGATGCTTGAAGATGGTAAAGTTAAATTAGAGAATATTAACACAATAAATCCAGAATATAAATGTTTCCATTTCAGAATTTTCTAAACTTCTAAACAGAAGAAGTTTTCTTAATTATATTTATGTCACATCTGTCAATTTTCTGTACACCTCTAGGGAAAAAACAAGGAAAACTCCTCAGTTCACGGCTGAATTTTGCAGAATTCTAATAGTAGTGGTTATGAATAAACCCTACTAACCTATGTACAGTTTCCAAGGTCCATAAGTATATCTTAGGGTTACTGAAAACTTCTCTTGGAAATGTAGTTTTTAAGTGTTCCTGGGAGCAGAAATTGCTCTGACTTCAAAATTTAAACTTGGATATATTAAATACCCATAAGACACTTTCTCAGTAAGAATTTTGAGTTCTTGTTATTAGAAAGCTAAAGACAAGAAACTGAACGTGCCATCTGTGACACAAAAGTAACTGCAGATGTGTCCCTTGGGGAAATGCTGTGTTTAATAGGACTTCAGATTTATTTTTAAACTTGGGAAATGCTGCCTGGTATTCCTAGAATTTCATTCTGTCTCCATTATAGGTTTGGTGTAGCTTAGATTATGTTAATTAATAAAGATAACATTTAATTTCACTATAAAAGTGAAATTGAACTTTGACTCGAACTGGCTTTAAAATACATTGTTCTACATTATTGATATTTTGACTAAAATATGTGCCAAATGGCTTTTAGAAAGAAATTGGCAATGCCTGCATTGAATACTTAAAGCAACTAGGATGCTCAAGTCTTGAGAAGTGCAAAATACTTACAAGTGAGTTGCCAGTGCATTTGGCAAATGTCTGCATTTCAGCACTCTCTTGATCTGCAGATGTGATCTGACAAACATCCTGTGTCTTTTCTAAAAACAAACAGCATCAAAGAATGTGCAGAGCTAAAAATATTTGTAAAATAAGGATAGACCTTGTGTAGGGCATTTCTCATCTTATTTTTGTTTATAAATTTTTGGAAATATAGGTGGATAAGTTGCTGTATCTTAAGATTTTGCCTTATTCTGTATATCTAATGTAATATTTTAAACAGTAGCTAAATCTCTCAAGAAATTTGGTCAAGTGTGTATAACTTCTTTCCTGCAATGACTGGAATCAGTGAGCCATGTGGATAAAGTGAGCCATGTGGATAAGATGCCACGTGGTAGCAGAAAATGCAGTGATCTTTTATCCCATGCTTGAAGTGGGAGAAACTTCCATAACTGGAATAATCATTAATGATTGTGGTGATAGTGATTCCTAATGCGTTGCAGTCTTCAATTGTGGACACACTCCACAAGAAGTAATAATTTGAAGAATACTTGTATGGCATTTGATCTGTTTCATCTATCAAGTCACTAATAAAAGATTAGTAAAGGAAGAAAATCGTGTGAAGTTAAGAAGTACATTTGAAAATACTTGTCATATGGCCTTTAATATTAAAAATTGTTTTTAAAAATTGACCAATATTTACTGAAAAATAAATGGAAAACAGCACAGTTTGCAGTTAAAAATCTGTAGCTGTAAGAGGTAAGTCAAGTTTTCAGTTTCCCTTAGCCCTTTTACTACTGTGAAGAATATAGAAAGTTTTAAGTATTTTTGGTGTGATTTTATTTTGATATGCCTCACTACCAGAAAGTTTAACCCTAAAGGCTTGTTTTAAATTAACTTCCTTTTATGATATGCTACACAGCAAAGTTTGGGGTTTTTTTTCCCAGAATGCAAAACCTTCAGGCTACGTTGTGCCTTCTGTTGCTGCTTTCCTACAGCTGAAGTTTTTCTGGATCTATCCTACATTTAGTCTATACGAGGAACTGTTGACGAGTGACAGTCCTACAAGTTGTTTCAGCTTCATATTACTGTGATTGAGACTTTAGTAATGCAGATAGATAGATGCTGTGGAGAAGCATCTGGAATGAAAATTATTTCTCTCACTGTTGTAATAATATTTTTTTAAAGTTACGTAATCTCACAAATGTAAGTAATATGTGGGGGAAAAACAATGAAGAATACATTAGAGATTACGGAAGTCATTTAATAATACCATGTAATATTGGTGTTAATGGAACAGCTACTGATATTTCTGCAGCTTTGATCTCCTAAAACATTGGTTTTAATAAAATTAAAATAAATGTTACTTTTACATTATAGGTCAGTTTTTAGTGTAATTACCATCTCTTGTTGGTCTGACAACAGACCTAGTGTCATCTAGCGTTTAAGTATTTTAATAGTCTTGAACCTGGATATCTTGATCATCTTTCTTCTTTAGACCTTGAAGCTGAGCTCCCTTCGTTATTTGTAAAGCACCCCGTTTCAAGATGTCATGAGGCTTGTAGGGCTTGTTTAATGCTTAGGAAGATTGAAGGCACTCTTGGTTTATTTTCAACATTGCTAATTCTTAAGGCTGTTTTTGCTTGAATAGTTACAGTCTTTGGAGATCTACATTAGGAACATCATGTGGGAAATCTGGCTTAGGTACATGCAGCGGTGTGGAACTTAGGCAAAGATGGATCAGAATTAATGTCAGAATGCAAATACAGGGCATGGCTATAATCTGAATACTCTTAAACAGGTTAATTTTTGTTTAATGCCTGAAAATGCATTACTGTAAATTTGCCTCTTCCATTAGCTACATGTAGAACAAGATAATTACTCATTTTTCTGTAGATATGTTCTTTTTCTTCTTCACCATTTTAAAATTACTCCTTTCCACAGGCCTTTTCTTGATATGGTCTATAATGCACTGGACTGTGCTGAAGATGATTACTATGCCCTCTTTGTGCTCTGTCTTCTATATGCAATGTCACACAACAAAGGTAAGCAATTTTTGCTTTTTCCAGAGAAAAGTAAATGAGACACATAGTTTTAGACCGTCATGATATGTTTATAACTCATGTTTATGCATACCTTAAACAATGAGAAATTCTTTACATGTGGGAGGCAGAAATAAGTATGTTGTAAGTAAAAACAGTTGCTAAAGGATCACCTTTTTAAGAACAGTTTGGTAGAAAGCTTTGTGAACATCAGATAACTTTTCTTCCATAAGTTTCTTGCAATTGGAATAGGATTATTATCTTTAATTTTTAATCTCTTAATTTCAGTTGAAGCCCACTGTATCTAATCTCTCTCTCTCTCTCTCTCTCTCTCTCTCTATATATATATATATATACGGAATCCAGTCCTTTCCCATTTTGCATGTAGTATGATTGCTATATGTAAACCGAATATAAAATGTTGTGAAACTTGGCCCCATATGTTATAATTAAATCTTTGTCTATTTTAAACATAGAATCATAGAATAGTTTGGGTTGGAAGGGACCTTAAAGCTCATCCAGTTCCAACCCCCCTGCCATCAGCAGGGACACCTTCCACTAGACCAGGTTGCTCAAAGCCTCATCCAGCCTGGCCTTCAACACTTCCGGGGGGGGCGCATCCACAGCTTCTCTGGGCAACCTGTTGCAGTGTCTGACCACCCTCACTGGATACATACAGATAATGCACAAGGCCTGAGAATCAGATGTGATTATGGAAGTCATGTATTGCCTAGTTCTATCCAGCTTTGACAGTTCTTCAGTAATTCTTTTTATACTCTGCAGTTCCTCAACAGCCTTCTCATCCATTGTGCCATACATAATTGATTGAAAGCTTATTTAAGTTGTCAGTGTTCTGTGCCATAATACATCTTGCAAGTCTCCAAAGGAGCATGGACTGTTTTATAAACTAGCAAAACTATGTTAAATGTGTACATCATGGTAATTCAAACAGTATGAGAATGTGGCCTTCTCTAAGGGATGATTATGGTTAGCATTTTTGCTGTTTATCTTTGTGTGCATTTTAAATAGATTCCTTACGGACCAATAATGTAAACGTCTTGCACATGTGAATAAGCATGTGTTTCAGGAATTGCGATTGAATTTAAGTTATTTTCTGCTTACAAGGATAATTCCTATAACATACTAGTAATTTAAATTTATCAACTGCTACCGTAAACTGAGCAAAAGAGCATCAGGTGTGATGGCATGTTTAAAAGTAAGAATTCTGTTCTAGTTTTAAGGTACCTCTAATAAGCAAGTAGAGTGGAAATTAGTCTTGAGGGAACTAGCTAAGCTGAGCCCTTCCTGTTCTCCGCCATCCTCTTGATGGCTTTCTCTTTTTCCAGGAATGAAGGAATGCTTCTCTGAGATTATAATTTGCAGACAATTTTAGGGCTTTCACAGTCTCTTATGGCAAGTGATAACAACACAACTAATATCACCAAAGACAGCACCACAGCCTTGCCATGCTGTAGCCCTCTCTGACTTGCATCTCAGATTTCCCACCCCTGCCCTGCAACCCATGCACTCCTTCCAGAAAATGTCTTTCCCCAAAGGACTTCTGAGCATCTCTTGCTAGAAAACCCTAATGTCAGAGATTTCCTTCTCTTAAAATTCATTAGTTGAAGCTGTAAATAGCCACAATCATTAGTTGTAACAGCGTCAGAGAGTCCCTGGGAGTCTTTCAGTGTCATTGTGAAGGAGTAACCCTGTACCCTAGGATTGTATTTCTTAAGAATTCTTCTATTTAAAACCATAGTCCTCAGCCCACTGTATCTGCTTTCAGTGTAATTAGTCACTCTTCAATATCCTGTTCCCAGAAAAAATGTCTGATATCCTCTCTTGCTTCAAAGATGATTTGCTTACATCTATAGTATTGCTGTAAACAGTGAGGAATGCAGCAGATGCAGCTTGTTGCTGCTTAGTTTCAGCAATCTCTGTGCTGTTTATTTTTCACCCAATATCCAGGGTTACTGAGAGAAATAAAGCACGCAGTGAAATATCTACCTTTAAGAGACTAAAAGTATCCTGGCTTTAAAACTGGAGATACTTTCTATGTTTTTAAGGGGTCAAAATCTACACTTCAGTCTTTGTCAGTCACACCAGCTCTCTCTAAATGAAAAATTCTTTAGGCTATACTCGTTGGCTTTCCTTGTCAACAATTTACATTAGCCTGTTGCTCTTTGGAAGCTATTTTCCTTTCTGCCCCTATCTTTGACCCTAGATCTTAGGTGCCAGACAGATAATGACATCCAGTTTTGGTCTTCACTGTCTTTCACCAACCCATTCCTCTTGTACCCTGTAATAGGCTACTTTCATCCTTGGGGGCTGTGGAATCATTGCCTCTGTGTCTTGAAAAGGAGGGTGTTTACAAGCTGCTGATTTAGTGCAAGAGTGGAATGTTGTTCTTTACAAGCTCAGGATCTGTACAGCTGCTCCTTTCTACACCAAATTCAATATCAGTCATGGAAGGTGCCTCAGGACTGAGCTGGAGCCAGTGTTTATATCTGAATCCAGTATAATGCAAGAGATCTGTTTGCTTACAGACTTTGTCAAGGTATGGGTCAATGATCCTTTTCTTTTACAGAAGGACATGAAGGTCTCTCTCCAAACTTGGAGAGGCCAAGTTGTTTCCCCAGATTCAGGAAGTAATAAATCTCTAGGAGCTGTGTGTCTAGGATCTGACTATCTATTTGCTGTCTGTCTAGCAGAGATGGTAAATGCTGTAGTGAACACTTGAATCATCAGTTCAAACAGACAGGTAATGAATTGGAAATTTAGGATGATTTCTTGTGACTGAAAGCAACACAAGCTTGTCCTCTCTATACCACAGGAAAATGAGTTGCAGTTTTCTATTTCAGTATATTGGCTGTTTTGGATATGTTTCTGATTCTCTAGCTGATCAGTTTGAATTTCACCTTTCCCCTCATCCTACTCATTCCAGCACTGTGGAGAAGGCTAGAACAGAACACATTCAAAAAAATCTGAATTGCCCTAGCTTAGCCAAAAGCTCTGGTTTCAGGTGTTTCTTCTAAGGGAGCAGCTTTCTCAGTCTCTGTCAATTAAATATAGGCACTTACTGAGGCTTTCGATTGTGACTCCTGCCATTTGCATACAGAGTCTGCATTTTCCACTGTGTTCTTGAATGAGTTTAAACAAAATGTGCTTGTTTTTCACCAGCAAGAAATACCCATGTGAACAGGAAGAAAGAATCTCAAGAGGTACATGTATGCAGCTAAATAGATTTGTTGCAAATTGTATCTGAGAGATCTTTAATTCCGGAAAGAGCCCTTCACTTGTGTTGCTAGAGCATGTGCTGTATCTTAAGAATGCAGAACTCCACATCCTTAGCAGGCAGACAACCAAATGAAAGATGCTGAATATGAATTATTTTACCATTCTTTCAATTTGGCCACTTTGCTGAACACCTGCCTGGTCCTGCCTCATTCCTCCCTCATGTTTTCTTAGTCTCCTTAATGGTTTTCAGTTGGTTAATGGCCATGTCCTTCTGTGACAGCTTAAACTGCATAAAGATATTCTCTAAGAAATGTTACTCATAAGCAGCTTTCCTTTCCAGAAGTAAAACTGTAGCTCTTTACTAAACTGTGAGATTGTTGTGAGCGCTAATACTCTGATTGCCCTGGTTCTTTAGATGCTTCCTTCCCCCCTCACCTCTTTCTTCAATCTCATCATGACAGAGAACATTTGTATCACTGTCATTAATCTTCAGACAGACCTTTATTAATTGTTCCAAATACATATGCTTAGTGAAGAAGTAAATATCACAAATGGTGTTGGTATGTAGAGTTAACTACAAATTCAGTGTTGGAAGAAACTATAAACCACAATATAGTAATCTGTTTTATGAGGTGGTTGTTTACCATTCTTTAGAACAAGGACAGGGAGATCCTCAACAATCCATAACTATGTTTTTTATAAGAGGCCTTAGAGTAACCAGTCTATTCTGAGAAATGAGTTTGCTGTTTTAGAGGAACAGATTGAAGAAAGATGGTTTAGTTCCTTATGCAACAAGTCAATGAGAACCTGTGATTTGCATTGCAGAGGGTACTAAATAAGAGGCTAGTGGTTACAGAATAAAATTCACATTTTTTTAAAAGATATGTGAACTGATCACTTACTACCAAAGCGGAATTTAAAAATCAGACTTTTGTCTTTTCCCCTGTAGTTTTTATGCTCTTCAGATGTATGGCTTGACTTTGATTTAGATGCAAGCAAATAGTCTGAGAATTCCAGATGCAGCAAAATGGTTTGGATGTTGCCAACCACTTTGGGATTTGAGTGTCTTCACGCAGTAGGATTCATTTAAGGCTGAGATTTTTCAGTGATACATAAATGTGTTTAGTCTTTCTGTTATTCTTGCTTTTTCTTGTAATAGAAATTAAAAACTAACTTGCCCAGTTTTGTATTGTTAATTACACTATTTGGAGAAAACTGTTATGGTCTATTAAATACATACTTGAGGCATATTCCTGTATTCTAATTTACCTTTCTTCCTTCATCTCCTACAACAGGAATTGACCCAGTCAAGCTGGAAAGAATTCAACTTCCAGCTCAACATGCTGAAGAGAGAAATTCATATAATCATGTACTTGCACAAGGACTCATCAGGATAATGAATTATGCTGCACAACCAGGTATCACTTTTCCAATATTTGTTTTCCTGCAAAGCTGAAAATTAAGATGATTTTTTTTTTTTTTTTTAAATAAGCTACCTAGCCTCTTGTCTTTGAGGGGAAAGCATCTGTTTAGCATGCTCTTCCATGAACAATAAGTAGATATGGTCTGTGAAAGACAACTATCAGGAGTTCCTTGGTTGTTGAGGAACCAGAAACTCTGAATTTCTGCTGAATACTTGTTTTTATACTCAAAACTATACAGAGATCTGTTGTCTTATTTCCTGCTTTCTGTGTTTTTGAGTTAAAAAAAATTGAGATATAGAGTGATTGCAGCTTAATGTAGGATCTCATTATGAAAATACTATCTGGGGTACCTTGCTTGTGAAAGTAATTCCAGTGGAGAAGTAGTCTTGAAAACTATATGGTACCCTTTGCTTATAGCAGCCTTTGTCTCTAATTTGTCTCAAATTTTCCCATGTTTTTTTTAATCACAGATTGTATTTTCAGTTCTGAACCGTTTTGCAGAAAACGTGGGGTTTTTTCCTGACTTCAGCTTTTTTGTGAGATGCAGGATACAAGGCTCAGTGACCTGTTCCATGGAAACATGGTTTTTGTTCAAGCCACAGCTTTTCTCACCACACTTCCCCTCTTAAAACTTCAAATGAGTAGAACTGGTTTTTCCCCTGAAACTGATGCGCTATCAAATTCCTGATTGTCTGCAGAATGAAATCTAATGCTTGTTTGACTCACAAGACTGATCTACAGGGTATTAACTTGTTATACTGATGTTCCAGTCACATATTAAAAGCCCATATATATATATATATATATATATGTACAAAGAGTTTGTACATACTGCAGAAGGAAACAGTCCAAGATGAGGAATTGCATTTATTTAAACAAAAGCACTTCTGGGGAGGAGTGGAAATAATGAGTTTGTATTAAGTTTGCTAAATGCTGTGTAGAACGTCTCCTTTTCTTTTTGAGGGTACTAACCTTTGCATCTCTGGTTTCTGGCAGTGTAGTGCTAACTTGTAAAATAGTACATGGGAGGTGGGGTCAAAAGATAAGATGTCTGTCTGTCTGTCTCTCGGGTATATTATCTTAGTATTGATCACTGAGCTCAGACTGTACATTTCTTTTTTTTCTTTCTTTTTTTTTCTTTTTTTTTTTTTTAAATCCTTCTCTAGATTCTCACGTCCAGGCTGTATCTGAATCCTTTTGACTTTTTTTAAGGGAAATCTATACCTTATTAGTACGTTACATACAAAACTTCCTATAATCATCTAACTTTATCTGTGCCAAAAATCTGTGATTCTTTTGTAATTTTTGGCTTCTTTTCTAATAGTATTAATCTTTATTGCCTTCTTATTGCATGGTTCTGCTTTAAGTTTTCTTCTGCTTTAAATCACTCTTCCAGTTTGTTTTTGTTGTGTTTTTGTTTCTTTTTACATAGCCATCAGCATTGTAAGCCAGCATTAGCACTCATCCTTGTCAGATAGCGTGTGTATGACAGAGAAGCGCAGTTTATGACAATTGAAGAGAAGACTAGGAACATTTAAGAACATCAGGTCATGAGAAGACCAGTGCTTAAACTACTACTATTTTATATATGGAAATTTTTTTTCATAGATGGAAAAATACGTTTGGCAACTTTAGAACTTGGCTGCCTGTTACTGAAGCAACTTGTGTTTTCTAAAAATGGCAGCATTATAAAAGATGTTCACCTTGCTTGCCTTGAGGTAGGTATTTTCTTTCAAATTACCAGTCACAGCATTACTTGTCTTTGAATCTTGTAGTATAGTTGAATAAATGTGTTTCATTTTTGATTGCAATAAGCATAAATGTGAAATTTGAGCTTCTAGAACATCTTTCATTGGTGGCTCTGTGCAGTGAAAGTAAAGAATCAATACCCCAGGTTCTGTTCTCAGCTTTGCTGTTACCTTGTTATTTAAACTCTAAATTGTCAAGCAGTGTTATGTTTAATTTTCTCTCTGAAATTTGTATGTCATTCTTCTCAACCATGTAAAGAAAATGCTTTTGAAACTAATAAGGTCACATAAGCTCTGTGTTCTAAGTGCAAGAACTGTGTTCTATCATATTCTGGGCTGAAGGCTCCAAGTATGGGGATACTCATAGACAGTCTCTTCTGTATGAGTTCTTGGCTGGTTTTTTTTAAATGTGATTTCTGAGTAAATGGTGTATTTACTCCCTGAAACACAGTTATTTTATCCTTTCTAGGGTGCAAGGGAAGAAAGTGTACATCTCCTTCGTCGTTTCTATAAGGTACATATGCAAAATGCTGTAAGAAAAAATCCTTTACATAACATGGAATTAGAAGCAAGTCTGTAGCCCAGTCTCTACATAGTGCCCAAAGCAGCACTTTTTTAAGATGGAAATTCCATATTTGTGATGGAGAAGGAAGTGTTTCATTGGAGGATTCCTCTCCTTTCCTGCCCTTCCTGTACCACACTGATGTACGTCACAAAAAGGCTGTTAGAAGTCTCACAGGGTTCGTACTGGAGGTCAAGTTAGCAGTAGTGCTTTTGTTGCAACTGCTGTGTATTTCATGGAACAGAGCCACACTATGAGAATATTTCTGGGTTTTTCTCATTGACACTAATATGGAATGTTTCTTTTTGGCATTACTTTTAATATGTGTCTTATCTGAAATGATGTTCTAAAATTTTACTGAATCCTTTTTTGTATTGGAGACCTCTGCAGCTTTTTGCACTTTTTTATATTGTAAACAATGAAAGAAATAAAATTTTTAGCCGTAGGTGTTAACTTCTAAGGAGCAGTAAATCCATGACAGATTTCAACTGTCTCAAATCTCTTTCTGTTTTTGTTAGAATTCTCTTGAAGAATTTTTTTCTCATCATGGCTTACAAAAAATAAGTAACTTGTGGTAGGTTGATCTTGGCTGGCTGCCAGATGTTGACCCAGCTGCTCTCTCACTCCCCCTCCTCAACAGGATGGAGGGAGAATATAAGATTAAAATATCTTCTGGTTGAGATAAAGACAGGGCAGTCACTTACCAATTACAGTCATGGGCAAAACAGACCCAACTTAGCAAAAATTAATTTATTGCCAATTAAAATGAATTTAGATAGTGAGAAACAAAAAAAAATAAAACAACAGCTTCCCTTCACCTCTCCCTTCTCCCAGGCTCAATTTCACTCCTTCATTCCTGACTCTTCCACCCTCTCTCCCTGCTGAGTGGTGCAGGGAGGGTGGGAAATGAGGGTTTAGAGTCCGTCCATAAAAGTTCATCTCTGCTGCTGCTTCTTCCTCACACTTTTCCCCTGTTCCAGTGTGGGTCCTCTCCTCAATGAGTCCTTCAGGAAAAAAAATTGCTTCCATGTGGGTCCACCACAGACTGCATTTCCTTCAGGGCATATCCACCTGCTCCAGTGCTGCAGTGTGGATATCTGCTCCTCCATGGTCCTCTCCACAGGCTGTGGAGGAATCTCTCCCTTTCTTAAATGTGTTTTCCCAGAGGTGCCATGAGTGTTGCTTAAGGGCTGAGCTGTCCTGCAGTGGGGCTGTTGGAGGTGGCTGGAAGCGGCTGGAACTGGTTGTGTCTGGCACGGGGCAGCCCTGGCCTCTCCTTACAGAGTCCCCTGCAGCCCCCCTGCCAGGTCCTAGACAGGAACACCCGGTACACAATTAAACAAAACCAAACAAGCATGACTCCAAAGCTGTAAGGATTCATGATATGTCCATATCCCTTTTTTTTGAAAGGGAGAAGAAATTTTTCTGGATATGTTTGAAGATGAATACCGGAGTATGACAGTAAGTGATTCCCCTTCCACCCTGCCAAATCCTCAGACTCAGATACAACACAGCAGCAAGAACAAGTACTTACTGATCACTACTGAGTATGCTGGCATCTTCAGAGGGAGAGACTCTGTTAGAGGCAAGATTGAAGGGAATTGTCTAGTGTGAAAGTTACTGCATTATTAGAGACTAGAATGTTCTTTTTGGAAAGAAAAAGATATGGGAATTTTTTTCTTGTGGTTGAAGTTATTTACTAATTTGAGTCAAAATTTAAAATCAAACATGACAGGCTTTGGTTTTTAGTACTCATGAAATAGCTTTTCTTATGTACTCTTCTAGAGTTGTTTTTCCTGTGTTTTTTTCAGTATGGAAACTTCAGCAGTGAGTTAGGGAATGATGAGCAAATATAAAATAGAGATTGCATGTAAAGAACTTAAAATAAGACAGATGGCATCAAAAGTTCTCAGAACTCTATAACAATTCCTTCCTTTTAAAATATGCAACCACGAGTTGTATTTGAAAGTAAAGATGCACATGCTTCTTGTTCTGTATAGTAATCAATGTTAAAATATTTTTATAGATTAAACCCATGAATGTAGAGTACTTGATGATGGATGCCTCAATCTTACTGCCTCCAACGGGGACACCACTGACTGGTATTGATTTTGTGAAAAGATTGCCTTGTGGAGATGTGGAAAGAACACGAAGAGTGAGTAAGACTATTTTTCTTAGGTTTGTTCGTGACAGAATGATGCCAAAGTCTTTGAACAATTCTAGAAACACAAACATTTTTCCTTGAAAGCTGCTTGATTGTAAGCTTAATCCATGAAATCATAAAGACTTGATGAAGACAGACCTGTGTAGAGTGTATAGTATTTACCTGTCCCAGTGGAGAAACTTTTTCCCTGCAATTTCTTGTGTCTGGTCAGTTCAATATGTTCTTGTACAGGGTTTTTAATTTTTTAGACCCTGGAGATACCTACATAAAAAGACATTTTGATTACGCTTATTAACATATTGTCAGTTTCCTTTCAGGATCTGGTATCTCAGTCTATCTTTCATTATATTCTTAGAGTAAGAATCTCCCCTGGAAGACTGGCTTGCTTCATATTGCTTGTGTTTTTAGACATAGCAAAAAATATAATTCTACTCAGGAGTGTTCATCTTGCCAAAGTAATTCGTGATGGAGATCTCGAGAATGGGGAGAAAAATAGCAAAATATCTATTTTTATGGCTGACAGAATCAGTAGAGGTGATACTGACCTGAATAACAACATCATTATCAGCATTCTTGGGATAATCAGTTCTTGGCCTGTATCTGACAGTGTCCTGTAAGCCTTGCAGTGCCAGTAAGTCTTAAAGATGTATTACTGCATGACATGATTTGAAAAGTGTGTTCTTCGGATAGCTTTGCATTTATGTAAGTGTGTTCAAGTACTCTTGAAGAAAATACATATTTCCAGGAATCTTCTGAAAACTTTCGTTTTCATTACTTATTGTAAACCACACAACTTTTATCACAGTAAGTTAAGTTTGATAAAGTACAGTGAAAAATGAAATCTTGAAAAGTACTGTTCTTAGAAAGCAAAAATGCTTCCTAGAATTTTTTCTGAGGCATTTAACAGAATGATACTTAGAAATGCATGTTAATGGAAACTGACTGCTCCGTGGTTTTTCATGTGCTGAATAAGGAATAGCTTAACTTCTGTTGGTGGAAATTCAAAAATCAATAGAAATATTCCTGTAAATTCTTTGGGATGAGACAGTCTTTCTCATCAGCAAGAGCTCCCAGAATGCTTCCTTGTTGGTCCTCTTTCCACTGATCACATAGCTCTAGAAGTTTTAGAATTTCTTAGAATTCCTATGCTACTTCCTTCCAGCTAGGCTGCCTCTCTTAGAATTGCCATAACAATATGCTGAACTTCAGGTGTATCTTGTGACCTTGGTGCTGCCACTTAACTTGCTGGAGGTCCTTTTTGCTGACAGTTTCAAATGGATAGTGATTTAATTCTGAACACCCCATGGCATGATTCTAAAAAAGTCCTCAAGTTTTATTTCACTAGCAAGTGAAGACATCCTGTACTTTGATTATATCATGAGTTCTTAGCTGTTAGAGATCAGATCTTTTTAGACTCACTTCTTCTTTTGATTTAGTCCCTGTAAGTGGCAGTTCTTTTCCTCTTAACAACTTTAGGAGGAAGTCTCAGAAATCAGATATCTCTTGAGTTATCAAAGGCACATCTGCAAAATCCAGACAGCTGATGCCTCTGACTTAAAAAATTAAAATGACCAGAAGGTGTTAGTCTGCTTTCTGAAATCAGCTACTGCTGCTTGATCAAACCTTCTGCCCAGAATCAGATGCTCTTTTGAATTGTTGATAGTCCAGTTACTGCTTGTTGGTTGCATCTTTTCCTTACGATTTCTATAGTCCTAAGGATGGACCTAACTGCTTACCAGTCACCTGGAATACTGCCAGCTCATTTACATGCTTATCTGGGAAGTAAAGAACAGTATGAGTTTTGAACTCTGCACCTTAAAATACATATCAAGCAAAGACTGAGAGAAAGTTTTGAACTACCTGTGAGAATGCTATTTCATGAGAATCTAGTAAGATGCTGATAGGTTTCTTAGCACATTGCTATTTCTTTGCACATGGTATGTGTATATAAGTGAAGGGATTGGTGCAAAGTATACCTCAGCATAATGCTTAGTTCTTTAATGTAGATAACAATACGTGTTTGTTCCTGCTTAACCAAGAAGACAGAAGTCAGTTGAGAAAAGTTCTAGGCCACTGAACTGCTCTGCTGTTTTATTGAGATCAATAAAATGTTACAGGAAGTCACAAATTGCATGCTTTTTGGTTTATATTGATACTGCTAGCAAACTGAGGGCTACCAGTATTGTAGGAAGCACAGTTCCCTTTTCATCTGGTGTCCTTGATTTTTTTTTTTTTTTCTTCCAAAGCCTAAAGTTCTAATTTTCTCTCCTACTCCTGTAGGAAATGCAGTAAATATGATAAGATGTTTGAAGATGAATGACGTTAGTTCTATAAGAAATATATACAAGGAAAATCAATGCTCTGTCTAGGAGGGGAAGAGGATTGAAGGGAAAATAAGTGAAAGCAGGCTGAGTGATGACTGCCCTCTGAATTTAAAAAAACAAACAAAAAAACCCTGTTGAGTTTGACTTTAGGGTTACCAAAAATGCAAGGATTTTGCTGTTCGTGATTGAATTTGGAAACTTTTAAACGCAACACCATTAATTCTTCTTGAAGTGTCTGGTAGTAAAACTACTTTATAGTATTTAATTTCAGTAAAACCACAATATATTAGAATGCAATCTGCCTAAATGGGAGAGATCATCTCCCATTATGAAGTGACTCTACTCTTATTCATAAGATAGTGTTAATATCATATATTTGTTAGATACCCTTGACATTCTTGCTCTGATTAATCATGTTGCTCTATTAGGTTTTAACAGCATACCAAATTCTTCTGTGCTGGTGTCAGTTAATGGAAGAGACAGATAACATGACTTCCCTCTCTTAATCTCTGTTCTCCAGAAGTTTCTGAATGCACCACCAGCATGATAGCTGTCCAAGCATTCACATTTCTGGCTCATGGGAGCCACAGTTCTGTTGGTTTTAAAATAGAGGGGTGAAAGGTTTTGCCTTAAAGCAGTTTAGATCTGTTTTTCCTAACACTTCCTGCAATCTGGGAGTTCCTGGGCACTGCATCTCTTCCATGAATTTGATGCATTTACTGTAAGGCAGCAGTTAATTTGCAGAATACCACAGAATTACTATATAGGAAACTGTTTTAAAAAACCAAAACACCAGAAGTAATAAAAAATGATTTTTCATTTGCTATACTGAAAATACAGTTCTTGTAGTAGAAGGTGATTATAAATGGTGTCTCTCAAAATGTGGCTAATAAAACAGTGATTGTTCTTTGGCACTTCATCTAGTCTTTGCATACCATATGTCATTAATTTCTAAATCAAAACAATTTTAATTTCACAGAGCAGCTGTTGAAAGTTCCTTGGAACTGGTGCAGCTTTCAGAATGCTTTGCCCTGATGTAGACCTTCTGAGGGTATAGATGAAGTTCTCAAAGAATACTGTATTGCACGTGGTTAGTTTTGATGAACACAGAAAATTAAAACTCAAAAATCCCCGTTTTCTCTCAGACTTGTAGACATCTTAGCCAGACTCAGCCATAAAAATTATTACTGTTTTAAGTTCAAAATGTGAGAGTCCTGAAGGTTGGCTGTGTAGTTGTCTGTAGAATACAGGCATTGTAAATACAAGCAGTCTTAAAATAATGATTAAAAAAATAAAATCCAAGATTGTTATTTTTGCTTGAAGAAAAATCATTTGCCTGTCAGTCACAATCTGTGTAAGTGTGCCAGTGAGATAAAAGCTGTGCTGCTTCTGCTTCATTGAAAATAAACAGTGTTTGAACCTCTTACATATCCTTTTTTAAATTACGTTCTGCTTTGTCAATGTAAAAAGTAGATATACTGCATGACAACAAGCTCAGGGATTGTAAAAGCCAGTATATGTTTGTAAGATTCTGATAAAATTAGTACTGAGTGCAGCAATATCTTAATATTCTTTTTTAATTTCTCAAGGCAATCAGAGTTTTCTTTATGCTCCGTTCACTATCACTGCACTTGCGAAATGAGCCAGAAACTCAGTTACCACTCACAAGGGAGGAAGATCTGATAAAGACAGATGATGTTCTTGACTTGAGTAAGTAGTCCCTCAATTTCCTAAATTTGTCTATGACATGGAAAAATTGCTGGCTCTTTTTTTGAAAGTTAAAAACTCCAAATAATTATCTTGTTTGTGTAATTGTCTACCAAGGATGATTCTATTAAGTTTGTTTTCTGCTGGATTTGGAACATTTCTTGTGGGTTTTTTTGTTTTGTTTTTTTCTTTAAAGAGACTGTTAATAAATATTCCAGGGTTTAACTATTAGCACATAAAGGATTCAGAGTCCTTCATCTGATTTCCTGGTATATTAGTCTTCTAAATGAACTGATCCTAGGAGGATTTCCAACTATTCAAAATGTACTTAAATCATTCATGAATGTTAAGAGACTGGAGGTAATTACTCCAACAGCTACACTGTACTGTTTTACCGATATTAAGGTTTGGTTGTCATCATGTGTCCCTCTGCCCTGGAGTGCCTTTTCTTCACATCTCTTCTGTTATTTTAAAGTTGGCATATGGAACCTCTTACTCCCATAGTTGAACACGATGCTGAGCTATTTCCAAGGGGAATTGATCTGTGTTGTCCAGAATGACCTTGTGGTATTAAGTAGTATTTATTATGAAGTAAAGGCAAAGTACCTTCTTTCTGCAGTATCATAGACTACTACTCCACTCTCCATACTGAAGAAGCAAAAAAGTTGGAAGGAATAGAATAATGAAGTATGATATTTGCAAATTCTGTGTTCATTTAACATCAAAATATGCATCTTTGGATGACCTTATGTTTTACTAAACAGGACAACTTCTAGAGTAACTCTGGCCTAAATCAGAAAGCTGTACTTTTACTGTCTGCAGCACTCACATTGTATAAGAAACAGTAACCTGGCATGTGTTAAGTTAATCTTACTATAGTGTGAGACATTTGCTTTTTGTATAAAGGGTTAAAATATGTAGAGAAATTTTAGGCTAGAATTTAAAAGAAAGTGCATGATAATATAAATAATATTAATTCATTTTCTTATAATCAAAACCTAGAAGAATTTGACATATTTGTGTTAACTGACAAGTAGTTAACTTTTGTTCAGGCAGTTGTCTTATTAAGAACTTGCAGGTACCATTTATAGCTTTAGAGGGCATGTGATTGCTGAAATAGAGTTTAGAGGTCGTTCCAAAAAGCATTTTCAAGGAGAATGAACAGCACGAGATGTTGTTAATTACATTATGCAATTATTAGTTGTCAGGTAAAAAATTATGTTCATAATTTATTTACTATTGACTTGCTAAAGGATTAGTAATATAGAATTAACTCAGTCTCCTATTTTGAGTTAGGTATTTATTGTAATGTTAGCTTTTACAGAGAGTGTGATGAAATAATGAATCAGCTTCTACTGAAAAAAAGTGTTTTTCTTAAATTAACTGGAAATGTGATGAAGTAGTTGTTAGTCTTTTAATAACATACTGAACAAAAGGTGAGTCTGATTGAAATACTGTTTCCAAATGTTACTTGTTCCTCCTCCCCACCCCCCCAAAAAAAGGGAAAAGAACCGCTTTTGTCCTTGCTTCTGTTAGTCTAGAGAAATGCCGTTTGCTCCCATTATAAAATTTAGTGGACTGCACTGCAGATACTGTGCAATTTATTGCAGGTGTCATTTTATCTATGACTTTTCATTTCTAAGGCAGTCACTTTTACATAGAATACAAAATACTCTTTTCTTGGAACATGCAGTTTAGACCATAGATTATTAATCCTTCACTCTATTATGTATAATTGTTTGTCATTTTTATTACATGTCCATAATGCCTTATTAATTGTTAAAGTAGTGGTCCATGCTCTGTGTATTTAATGGTGTCCCAGGTTGTTTCCTTCTTCCAATGTGGGCTGCTGGATGTAAATCATTAAAAGAGTCTATATATAGAAAGGGTGTTTAAAAAAAAAAAAAACCCACACAAAACAAAAAAACCCCAACCCAAACCACATGCAAAAAAACCAAACCAAACAAACCTGAAACAACTGTTAGCCTGAAAATTATCTGCTTCAATTTGAATAAAGTGTTCTAAAATTTAAAGATGTAATACCTACTATAAAAAGTATTTTTAAGAAGTTATGTTAGATTAAAATTGTACTGTTGATTAAAAGCATCACCCTTTTAAACTCATTTGCTGCTTTAAGGCATATTGTGATCCTTAACTGTAGAGTCGTTTACTTAAAATACAAGAACTAAGACAGCAGTAGTACTGAACTGCTTGTCATGTGGTACTTGTGTGCATGTGTTAAGAATCTGTTAATACATATGTACATGTATATATATGCATATGTTTTTGCACCTGTGTATATAAGGAGATAAGAAAAACAGGTTCAATTGCCCTACCCATGGAACGTGTGTGCTAGTGCTCTAGAAACCCTTTTATGAGAATCACAGTTTTCAGATGGTCATGAAACACTGAGATGAGTGTGATGGTTTCATGTGTACTAGCACACGTGGTACAAGAAAACGTTTTATGTTCAGTATACTTAAGACTTGATAAGTGTCTGAGGGGAAATCACATCTTTTAGAAGAAACTCCATTCTGTCCAACTCATTGGATAGAGATTATGGTGCAGATAATTGTTTCACAGGACTTATATACAATTTGAAATGGCTTTGTAAACTCTGAGTGTATTTGGGGAATATGTTGTAGTTCTGTCAAGGACTGTATATTCTTCTATAAACTAATTTTATTAAAGTTTAACTTTAACTCTGAACTTCTTTGCAATTAAAGAAAGTACTTCAGCAGAATATTATACCAAATGGGCTACATTCTTTTAGTAAAAGTTCTTTACTCTAAAGTGGGAGGTGCCACATCAACTGCAGCCTAATCCTTAGCTTGGAGTGCCAACTATGTACACAAAGTGTGAGAAGTTTCCTGTAAGAGCTTTTAATGTCTGCAGGTGATTTCTAGAATTGTGATGACTGGAAATTATAAAATCATTAAAGATCAAACCCTGAGGCAGGTCAGGTACAGTTAGACCATCTCCTAAAGTAGCTGATATATTCGTAAAGACTTAATATAATACAGTCTTTCCAGGCAAATAGATGCCTGTGTTCACACAATATTTTTACCTAATTTAAATCTTCTCTGCTGCAAGCAGCTGAAGTCTTTGAACTCTCCTTCCTAGGCTGTATTTCCTAAAAGTTGTATTTTTCTTGGAGAAAGTCCAGAGAAATCTTGGATCCGTGTCTTAGAGGTGTACTGTCCAAACTGGTTACAAGCTTCATTTTGCATGAGGAAGAATCAAGCGTTGCTGTTAATCTCAGAAATGACACTACACTTTTTTGCGGCAGCATCACATCAGTGAGCCATTCAGTCTATGGTTCACTTTAATCCCCAGATCAAATGTCAATAGTACTGAAGTTTACTGGGCTTGAAATTCTTTCATCTCGGCGTGGTTAGGTATCTCTAACTGTTTTATAGCACTGCTGTATTATCAGATCAGTTCACTGGAAACATGTTTAACCACACTTTCTCTTCTGTTTTTGTCATAAAGGATGACTGTAGCTTCTGACCCTTCAGCAGCTGTGAACTAGAAACAGTCATGTAAATGGGGTGCATTCAGTTGTATAAACTACAAAATTCCTGTAACAGTTGCCTAATAAATGAGTTCCTTTCTGTTCTTTGATAATTTTTTACAGTAATGCTTTAAGTTTTTGTGAGATCTAAAATGAAAACTTTCTGCTCTGGAAAACAACTTCTGCCCTTTGACTTCTTTACCTTAAGTACTGCGTTTTTGTAGCCAGGCAGTTGAATTTGTACAGCAGTAATTCCAAGTATTTTAGTCTGCTTACTGTTTCCCTAAAAACTGTATAAATACTGGACAAAACTAGGTCTTTGAGAACCTCACAACTTTATTTGGTGTTGTGACCTATTTTTTGCAAATCTCTGCTGGTGGCAGCACACCAACTGTTTGAGAATTAATTCCTTCTGTCAATAGCTGTATTAATAGGGATTTTATTGTTTTATTCTGTTTGTATGGCTTGGGAAACACTGTTTCATATATCCTGTGCATTACGTACAACTTCCCTGAAGCTAGTTCTATTTGAAACAAAGTGTATTCCTGGGAAAACCTTAGTTCTTGATTAGAAACTTTGTCCTGTGAAGGAACAGACTACCAGTTGTATAGTTTCGTCAGTCAATTATTTTCACTATGGAAGTACTGCCATTTGTAGCTTTTGTCTGTTAGACTTGGCCTGGTATTAAATTTCTTATCTGTTTGTACAATTCCTATCTGTATTAAAATAATCTTCCTGTCTCCCAGTGTTCTTTAAGTTAGTTGACTTTTTAAACTTTTTGCTTAAAAAAAAAAAAAAAAAGGTATTTCTAATTTTCATGTCAGTTTTTGTTGTGGTCTTTCAAGTTTATTTCAGGCTGCTTCTTCCAAACTGTGTGTACTTCAGCTGCACAGTGTTGCTGTAATACACCAGCGTAAAGCAGAAGTATTACCCCACTGTGTACACTCAGAGATCACATCTGCCATTTTATGTAGAAATATATTCACTTTGTTATCTCCTGTAATTCCAAGTCTCTTTCAGAGAAGCTAAATCCTGGTTACGATCCTTCTAATAGAAGGCTTCTGTTTTTCATTCCCTGATATATATATTATTATGTGTTTCAAAACAATAAAATATTTTTGGGTGTTCTATGCTTAAATTCACAGGCTGATTCAGCATGAATGACACTTGCATTATTCTTGTTTTCCATTGATAATAATTTCAAGCTTTCCAGTTATAAACGAAAAGGTGGAATAATTTAGGTACCAGAAAGTACCTTCTGGAGGGATATATTAGATCTATACCTGTCTTACCACTTCTGGATGTGTATATGTAAAATATATACAAATACAGATACGCTTTTGGATCAAACATTTAGATAGAGCTTTTGATGCATTTAATATATATTGTTATCTTTTATTGTTCAGATTATTAGAATGTCATTGGTACAGTAATATTGGAGTACAATTCTGTTGGCTGAACATAGCATACATTGCTGTTTTAGATCTCATGATTTTCTCCTGGTGTCTCATCTTCTTCTCTAAAAAGCAGTAAATCTCCCGTAGGCTCGTACAGTAATACCTGCCAATCCTGTACGGATTTCTTAAGCCTTTTAGGGCATAGGAGAAGGTAATAGCAATCAATCCTCATGTAACTGAATCATGATCTGTATGTGTTGCAGAAAAGTAGTAGTGTTGTATTTATTGATTAAACTTGTTTTCTCAAATTTTGAAAGCTCACACTAAAGTCACCCTGGATTAGCATTAATTATCCTCTTTTAATTGCATTAGGGTTCTGTATTTCCTCCTTTTCTCTACTACTACTCAATGGTTAAATGAGGATACATTTATTCAACAACATATGTTGTAAAGATGATGACACTTTTATATTTGACGTTTTATGTTACATGAAACAACAAAAACCCAGAATCCTTAACTTCATTAGCAATGTAACTTTTTTCCTTCCTTCCTTCCTTCCTTCAGATAACAGTGATCTAATTGCTTGTACAGTCATAACAAAGGATGGGGGTCAAGTTCAAAGATTCCTGGCTGTGGATATTTACCAGATGAGTTTGGTTGAGCCAGATGTTGCCAGACTTGGATGGGGAGTAGTTAAGTTTGCAGGCCTTTTGCAGGTAAGAGAAGTTTTAATCTGGGTGGTTACTTTTTCTCAGCTGAAAACATAAATCTAGGTTTATGTTGGATAAATAGTAATACCAATATTAACTTATATATTTAAGCTCTGGACCATGCTTACTTGTTTCTTCTATTACTAGTCTTTTTTCTAGTTCCTGCCTTTTAAACTATTTATGGTTTTCTGAAGAAATTTACATAGCTAACTAGAGGCACACTTGAAAATGAAGCGACTTCCCCAATATATATTGGGCTTCGTTCATCTGAATACTGAAATCATATACAACATGATTGAGTCCCAAGTACTTAAGTGACATGGTAATGAACTCTCCTAGAATTCTCCACGTGGATAGGGAAGGTGACAGGTTGTAACTTCAAAATTATCTGTGCTTATCTATTTGGTTTCAAAAGCTTTAAGAAGTTTCTCTCATTTATATCTCTTTCTTGCCTTAGCCAACACTGTTTGTATTTCCTGAAAATTCGCTATGTTCAAATTACTTAATGGAATTTTAAAATGACTTAATCTCTACAATTACCAATTTCTGGAGAACTAAATCCAAGGTTGTATATCTTGAACAGTCTTTAAAAAACAAAACAAAACATGGAAACTGTTTTTTAGGAGCTTTAGTGGAGCATTCATAGGATTTTCTTTCAATGTTGATATTTTATCTGTAGTTTAAAAAATGGTATTTTCATCAGCTAATAGCCTTCTGTTTCTTTTTAGGATATGCAGGTGACGGGAGTAGAGGATGACAGCAGAGCTCTGAACATAATAATTCATAAGCCTGCCTCAAGTCCTCATTCTAAGCCCTTCCCTATCCTTCAAGCTACGTTTATTTTTTCTGATCACATTCGCTGCATTATTGCAAAACAACGTCTTGCAAAAGGCCGAATCCAGGCTCGCCGTATGAAAATGCAGAGAATAGCAGGTGAATGGTTGTTTTTAAGTTATTCTGAGAAACAAGACTTGTATGTCATAGCAAGTTGCTCTGTAACATAGGGATTTGTTAGAAAAATCTAAGTGGTGTGCCACAGAAAACTAAACCAGGGTCTAGTTTCCAAGCAATAGAATTTATTGGAGTAAAATATATGTTTTCGTATTTAATGGTAGACGCATCAAAGGAAGGATGAAAAAAGACTCCTATCTTTTTTAAACACTAGCTGCCAATCATTTCACAAAACTGAGCATTTCTCTTTAAATATGATTCTGTGATTCAAAATTCAAATGCCCTGCTTAGAAAGCAGATGTTCTACTGCCTTATGACTAGGTTGGAGCTCAGCTTGTCTGAATCCTGAGTTGGATGATGTCCTGATGGTGTTAATAATAATGCTTAATGCTTGGATGTGGTGATGATGAGCAATCCAGATTGTTAAGTGGACTATCAGCAGCTAGATTTCTGTGTTTGGAGGAAATGCATTTGAAGAGAGGAAGAAAAGAGCTGATCTGAGTAAATAGCAAAGAGTGATTAAAATATTACTTGAATGTTAAGTGAGTGAAGAATAAATTGAAGCTTCGCAGTAAACTGAATGAATTGGCGAGTCTAGAAAAAGAAACTGAAATACAGGAAGGAAAATAGGTGGGCAAATGAAAAAGTACACCAGCTTATCTCAGTTACTTGGATTGTCCAAGAGCAATAATGAAGTAATCAGAGTTGTGAAGACCAAAATCATAGCTGGTATTAAAATTACTGAGTTGGCCAGAGAATTGTTCTGATTATAGATGGTTTAAGATTATTTTAGTGTCTTTTGGTTCTGTAGGAAGCTAACTAAAAAGAGGTTTGTGCTTTGAGTTTACAAAATAGATATATCATACTTCTGGGGCTTGCCTCATGTTAAAAAGTTTAAAGCTTGTTTAAAGTTTTAAGTAACTCCTATGGCTTGTTTATTGCAATGAGCTTACTGCAATCCTTTTTCCTCCTCCACTGTATTCTGAGGCTTCCTTCTGTGTGAATATGGTGAGGACAGCAGTAGTGGAAAAGATTCACAAAAATGCTGTCTTCCTTCTTTTCTTGTAACCATAATTAAGAGGTAAATGCAGGCAAGTTATGTTAAACAATCTGGTTTAGTCTTAAGATCCTGAGTAAACTATCAATTTTATTTTCACCTACTCTTCCTTTTATGTTTTTTTGAGTAACAAAAATTATCAATTGTGATTAAACATAGCTCTCCTGGATCTTCCTGTTCAGCCGTCAACTGAAGTTGTTATGGGTTTTGGACACAGCTCTGCAGCTACAGCCCAGCACCTTCCATTTAGATTCTATGATCAGTCACGACGTGGTAGCAGTGATCCTACAGTGCAACGTTCTGTTTTTGCATCTGTTGACAAAGTTCCAGGTAAGATTAGCATTCATTATCAAGCAATTTTTGCTTTGTGATTTCTATCTGCAAAAGCTGAACTGTAACTTGTATAAGCAATGAAGAGTTTACTGTGATAGGTTTCTGAATACACAACTCCAGGATGAGGAAGTGCATCTATGGCAGTTTCTCCAAATACACTGGAAGTGTCTTAATACTTTGCCTTCCTTTACAAATTGAGTTAGTTTAAATCATGTTTCACATACTTAGTATTTATACAACACCTCTATCAGTTGTACATGGTTCCTCCTTTAATTTGATAATGATAATTTTCTTGCCAGTTTGTCAAAATAGCTGGAGTACTGTTCTCTGCTTCATTTACCTTAGAGCTAGCAAGACAGAAGAGGGCCACAGCTACTCCTAAAACATTAGCTTGGAACTGAGATTAAAGGAATGATTCTAAATCAGTGTCTCCTTATTGTCTGTTTTACAAGTTGACTTCTCTGCAGAGTTTTTTTTTTCCCAGATGGTGAACCTTTCTTCTTTTGGATTGAGTCATTTTAAAGATGAATCTTGTACTGCTTGAAAGTACTTAATTTTGCTGTATTATACAAAAAAGATGCAATCTTATTACTATTAGCTGCCAATCATTTCACAAAACTCAGCATTTCTCTTTAAATGTGATTTGGTGATTCAAAATTTAAATGCCCAGTTTAGAAAGCAGATGTTCTACTGCTTGCCTGAGTCTGGGGAACAGAAATCATAAAAGCATTTATATTGCTGGTCAGGTTTTTCAGAAGACAATTGTATGTTCTGTGATGGGAATGTATTTCCTCATTTGACGTGACTTCCATGGAAAAGGTGTGGTTGAAAAGATGCCAGTGTTACTGTTTCAGAATCAAACCTTCTTTAAGAAGAGTGTGCTTATGTTAATAACAAGTGACTTCATCTACTAATTCTTTTTTTGGGGGGAGGAGAGGGGGAGATAATCAGGGTGGTGCAACATGGTAGTTTCTTTAAACAACCACATACTTACTTTGAATTCTAGAAAATGTAGACTTCCACTGCATACACATGTGAACCCAAGAGGAAAAAGTATTTTGAAGCTCTTCTCGACGAATTTAGAATTTTCAAGAACACTGATTTCAGTCTGGTCTGGTTCAGTTTCTATTGTAATGCAATAGAAAAACAGATTTTGTGCAAGACGGGTGAAAGGTGACAAGAGTTTAACAGACTGTGCTTCAGAACATCCCTGTTAATACTCTTTATAAAAAGTACAGGTTCTGCAAATGCAGTGAGATGATGTAATCATCCTAGATGGCTGGCCTCATAAACTGGGCAATTCTTATCAAAGAGCTGAAGCAAAATCCTTCACTTTATCGGTTTTATCATCATGAAGTCATGACCATGAATATACTTCAGGGTCTATTTTAGGTTTATGGCCTTTGCCAGAATGTTAGAGCTTTTTAGGGGTAGTTTAGTTGGCTGGACTGTTTGTCATCTTATATATTAGATATGTATTCATCTGATGCTTTTAAAGCGCTCTCTATGTAAATAAGGAATTACATTGTTTTCCAAGAAACAAGCAGATTTGATAGGTGTCCTGTGAACATAGGTCTTATGTTGAAAGTAAATAAATAATCACTTCCTCTCCAAGCAAACTCAAATATTAGTCTCAAATACCAGCTGTATACTGAGATTTATATGCTCAGTGTGTCCTAAGGGAAATCATAATGATTTCCTGCAAAATATACATTTAAATATTTTAACAAATGTGGTCACTTTTCTACTGAGAAAATTTATTTTTGAAAGCAAAATGAATCAATAGATCTCTTACTATGTTCTCCATTGTTGATAGCTTAGTATATGATGATGATGATAATAATAAGATTTTAGGAGAGAAAGTTGCAAAAAAACTTCTTGTTATTATTAGCCACTGCAAACAAAGTATAGCCACCTTAATTTTAAAATCCAAAGGGGAAAAAAATGGTCTTTCATAGCTCTGTAACCCTTTAAATGAAAAAGGAAATGTAGGTGAGGATTATGTATAAAGTTTGCATCCCTTCTCAGGAATAGGAAAACTTTAAACAAAGCTCAAGAATTGTTTAAGCAGTGTTTGAGATTGTTTATTACAGTGTATAATATGCTTTTAGAGTGAATAAAACTAAAAATAAATTTTCTTCAAATAAATCTGAACAATGTGCCCTTCTTTAACAGGTCACCACAGGTAGACATAAAATAATAGGGGTTTTTTTGATTAATAATATGATTGCATTCTTGAAATGTGTGTAACCTTTTGCAATTTAATTGCTGCCTTCTACAGTAAGAAAACAGATCCTTTTGATCAAAGTACTGATGAGAGGCTTGACATTCATAGCTGATGAGCATCACCTCTTGTTACCGATTTTATGAAGTTAGATTGTTCAGCACATTTGAATGTCATATATAAGTTATTTTGGAACTGTACTCTGCAACTCGGATCAGCCTTTTCATGTTCATCATCAACCACAGCTACTGTAGGAGCATCAGGCTGGGATAGTTTACTTAAGCAGTACAAAGTTACTTCCAGTGTAAGATGGCTGAAGTGTCCCATGTGCCATAATTCTCAAATACAGTTGCTTTTATAGTCTATAAGTATATTTAAAGTATTTTTTTATTCCTTTGTTCTATGCAGGAATAATGGAGGACAACTGTTAAATCAGTTTATCATCTATTTGTTTTTTCTAATTAATATTCTTTGAACCATTCCAAGTTTGATATTTAGTTATGGCTGCTGCTTTTAAAGACCAAACTCTGCTGCCTTTTTTATACATATTTATGTTGCCTGTTCATCAGAATTTTGGCGTGTGAACTAGATAATAATCTTACTGTCATCATCAGAATGATGTAGAACTACATGATTTCTGTGCAGAGATATTCAAGCAGAAGTGCATAACCAAGGTAGCTTGACAGCACTAAGATGACACAAGATACAATTAACTTGATATATGTAATAGGAATTACTGCTTGTGTATGAGAAATGAAGGATACAATTGAAAGAGAGTTAAATATGCAGGACTGCTAGTTAGATTTTTTTTTTTTTTTAATAGATAAGAAACAAGTTTGAAACCAGTCATTGACTGCTACCGTTTGGGGAGTTTACTGTTTACAAGGATTATTTTCAGTAAAAAAACAGTACTTCAAAATAGTGTATTCTGAGACTGAGAATTCTCGAGTCTTGTGTTTTAGAGCTAACATGTGCTTTAGCTGTCTCCATGCCAGTTGAACTATAGTAACTATTCTAATTTCTTTCAACTTGTAGAAAGGACTTCTCTGGTTGATGGAAGAAATTGTGTCATACTTTAATATTAGAGTTCCTTTGTTCCTTTTTGCCTTAAAGGACAGATGAAATAAATGCTGTCTCAAGAAAGTATCGCTCATAACGAGGATGTGTTGGCAAGGCATAAAGAGTATTAGCAGTGGCAAAGAATTAAGTCCCCTGGTCACTGGACTTGAAACTAGTCTAAGTATACTAAATTGATGAGAACAACTGTGAATAAAGCTACCAGTCATTATCTATTGGCATTGCATAGCAAATGTGGAGACTAAAAATGTCAGTTAATCCATTTTTTAATGTGGGTTGAAGTTGCAGTAACTACTGGCAACAGAGCTCCAAGTGACAGATTTGTTTTGTATGTGTTTTTTCTTGGCAGCAAGAACTATTTTTGCATTAAAACAATTCTTCAATTTTATGAGGTTGTAACAGGGTTTCTTAAATGTAAACAATCTCTACAAGTTGAAATTTAAAAAAAATGCATCGAGTTTTCTGAGGCAGAATAGCACTTTGCAAAGATGCAAAATAACTAGTGAAAGAAATATTTTTCAGACATGTAAGGTTTTTTTTATAGATACTTGCAAAAAAGCTCAAGTTCAGCATTGCCGTGATTTTACTGAGGAAAATACATGTGGAAACACATGACAGATTTTTATGAGATAACTATACTTAGAAAAATAGAATAGGAATGCAAAAAAAAGACATTGAGGTAATGCCAATATGGTTTACAATAAGAAAACACTTTCTGTTTTCTTGGCCAAGGCTTTATTTCTACTTCTCATGCCTTTTTTTTTTTCTTTTTTTCCTTTTTTTTTTGTCTTGCTTGTCCTGTTTTCTGCCACCGCCACCCCTTCCCCTTCTCCTCACCTTCAGATTTCTTCGGAGATCTTATAGTTCAGGCCATCTTTCACATGAAATCATTTGTAAGACAGTAGGAAGTTTTTCTCCAATTCAGGAGAAAGATTTGCATTAAAAAGTTCCTTTAAAGAAAAGCGAAGAAGCTATTTCAGGCTTTGGTATGAAATTTGATCATGGCATTTTGGCATGAAATTTTGCTGCTGTTATGTAAAACATGGAAAAAGGATAAATGTTGATAGGAATTTTATGAAAGAAACTCAGCATTATGAAACATAGTGATTATGTTGGAGGAACTGGGAAGGTACATCTTTACAGTAATACCTTACTGAGTCTTAAATAGAAAGTTATGTTGTAGCAGAATCATGACTACTGGAAAGGAAATATTTGTATTTGTAACTAACCTCTATCACAACTTGAGAGTCATAAAGCAGTAACAAAGGCAACTCTAGAACCTTTTGAGTGTTATTTTACTCCCTGTAGCCATGAGTAATTCTGCTCACCTTTTCTTTGCAGATCTTTCTTGAAGGAGTTTCCTGGTTAGAATATTTGGTTTTTGTCAGTAGTTTCCCAGTTACAGCGTTTGAATGATTTAGACTTACCTTTCCTTCACGTCTAAATTACCTTCCTGTAGCACACTTAAAATCCTTCCTCTGCAGTTGTAGTGGGAGAGAAAATATGTTAAGATCATTTGCAAGCAAATGCTTCGGTGTAAGGACATTAGTAAGAACCCTGAGGCAGGCAGTCTTGCTGAATCAAGCCAGCTTTTCCTATGATAGTCACAGTAGACCTTGTTTACTTTTTCGACTGTTTCCACTATTTTAGTGAGGATGGGAGATTTCTTCTCCCTTGAAGGGCAAACGTTTTATGGATATAGCATGCCTTGGATGGGTACAACTTTTTCTAGCACTGTAAAGGAAACAAAATATATTGATGCAAGCACTTCTATACCAATGGCTTTAGTAACTGTTCCAAAACCAAGGTTCATTCACTTTAACAGATGGCTTTGCCTTACTTCTGTGGTCACAAGTCCATTGATTATTCCTTGCTTCCCATCCTAGCTGGTGTTTCAAAATATGAAGTATGTAAGAGAAACCTAATGCACGTTTACTATATCAAAATCTACATGTATCAGTGGCCCTGAGTGCTATAGAAGTCTTTCATGTTTGAGGTAGTTTAGTTTGTGGTTAACTTTTTGCAGACTATCAGGCGTCACTGTGTGTAACCTCAGTTTAACTTGTCTAAATGATTGTAGGAGATCAATCAGTTTGGTTTCTGAAATAAAATTCATGGATTTATTTACATTTATGGAATAATTAATTGCTTACCAAACAATTTTGTTTTTAAGTAAAATAGATGTCTCCTGCCATGGTGGTTATTTAATTCTTTTAAGTGGTGTTAATCTTGGACGTAACGAATACTAACTTAAAATAAGATAAAAGCTTGGTAAAAATGGCATTCACCCATCTAAAACTATGATGCAACCATTACAGCAGTTCAGATAGCATTGTGTTTCTGCAAGTGGTTTTAAGTTTAGTTCTTGAGTAAAAAGCATTGGAGATAGAGGGTAAGAGGTGGGAGAGCAGATTCAGTGAGGTAATTAACAGGACTGATGTTTGCTAGCTTTTTTCTGTGTCTTCCTTTCTTCGTATCTTCTGTTTTGGGTTTTTTTTTTTCCCTTGCAACACAACCTGTCAGTATGTGTTGCTGCTAACAGCATTTTCCTGACTTGTCATGTCTGTGTTTTAAAGCTTTCATATGCTTCTTGTAACAAACCCATTTAAATTGGGTTTTGATTGACTGTGCTGCACGACACCAGCAAATTCCCCATGTAGGAGATTCTCTATAATGAGTGAATCGTCCATCCAGTGCCATGGGAAATTCCCCATATGAAAGAGTAAAGAATTGTGTGGTGCATTTGCCCTCTCTCATACCTGATTGTCATGTACTTTCCTATTCGATGTTCACTATGCAGTGAAGGCAACAAGTAGGATATTGTTAGGTGTTGCATAGTGCACATCATGGCTACTTTCAATAATTCAGAGGACTGCCAATAAAAAGTAAACTTTGTCATTAATACTTTCCCATGGGAGAGTGAGGAGGGCTGCAGAAGCAGCAGAGTTACGTACATGACCTGATGTACAGCTCATACTGAAGGTACTTCTTTTGTTCTAAGAAGTACTTCAACTTCTGAAAAGCTGCTTGCTATCTAAACCTGAAGAGATGACTGAAAGCTTCCAAGTACTAGGAGGACTGTCTGCCAAAGGAAAGCCTTACTGATAAACTCAAGGAATTGCTATAGGCATGTTGTTGTGAGGAGAGTTGCTGAGAACCACAAGAAGGGTGTAATCTTCTAAAGAAAGTAAGAGATCAAGGACGTATGAACGACGCGGTGGTAGTTGTCTTCACTGGACTTGGGTGGGAAGAGCAGTTCTTGAACTTTTCTGACAGAGCATGTTGTAAATTATATCAGGTAATTCCATAGCACTCAGATGGTAGAATGCCACAATGCTGGTAGATGCAAGACCTTTAAGGTATTAGTTCTTTTGCATTTTTGTAATACCAGTGTGGTTCAAGATCAAATCAATGACTTCTGTAACAGCAGAACTATTAAAAAATTCAGCTGAAAAATCAGAGCTACAGTGTAAAGAATTTGAGGAAATATTAGACTGAAGGCCAGAAGAAGACTTACTTTAAGTGCTCTCAGACACTGTATAGACCTTTCCAGTCTTCAGACTGAAAAAAGTTTGACTTGAGAAGGTGGATGAAATCCAGCATTGGATTTGATTGATTAAAATTTTCTGAAGTTGTTATCTCTGCAATAAAAAAAACATAGCGCAGGCCTTCTATCAGAGAGTTTTTTTGTTCACTTTTGACTTAACCGTTTTCCTTATCATGTTAAGGTTTATGACCCATTAATTTATTGAATATATAAAAAACTGAAGAGTTTTGACTGTACAAGCTCTTAGTTTTAAAATGTTTTGAATCCCTTAACCTCTACTTTCTCGTTCATTGATCAGCATTTGTAATGTGTTTTCAGGGAGATGCATTCAGATTTTCAGGCTTCCAAGATGAAGGTGGGAGAAGGGCGCATCCTCTGGGTCACTACACAAAATTAGCACCACTTTGATGCAATATTTGCCCTTACCCTTTCTCAGTTTATTCATGTAGGTTAACTTTTTCAAGCTAATTATTAACTTATGTAATCATTGTCCTGTTTTGCAGGCTTTGCTGTAGCCCAGTGTATAAATCAGCACAATCCATCACCACTCTCATCACCATCACCTTCCAGTGGCAGTGGCAGTACAGGGCGCTGTGATTCAGTGACTGCAAGCTCTACATCCACTCCTGCTGCACAGAGCCCATCAGGTATTAAATAATCATTTTCAGCCTAAGCACTAAGGGATGTAGAGTGGTAAAATTAAGTTACTATATTGTTGGATTAAAAACAGTATGACCTTAGGTTTTTAGATCACTTGATCATTCAACTAAACCAGTTAAGTAAATTGTGGTGCAAATTTTAATGATCTCTTCAGCTTTCTGGAACTCTAATAACTTGGCATCTTCCAGCAGTGATTTTAAGTACTGGCGAAATAATGTCCTGCTTGTCTGACTTGTCTCCTAGCACAGACAATTTAAAATGTTGTGGGTTTTTGCTTTGTTTTTTTTTTTCTTTTTTTTAAACTGAAGTATTGCTTTGCATGTATTTAATGTAAACTGTTAACTTTTCACCATAGTGGATAAGTTGATCTCCACAGAAAGCATCTTTTTTGAACTGGGTGATGTTTGCTTTTGTGTGTTTATCTGATACTCATGTTAATTTGTAATAATGGGACAAATATTAAATATTTGAAAATAGTTATTTAGGATACTAATATTGTCAAGCCTTTGCAATAACATTCTTCTGTCTGAACACCACCACATTTGAGGAGGTTGTTTCATTGATGCAGAAGAAGCTGCCATATAAATAGGCTGACAGTATAACTTTCACTAATGTAGCTGCCATGTGTTTGTGTTGGGTATGTTTATACTGGGACTTGTTGTGTTAGAATGCCTTCATTCCTCCTTTTTTGTGTAGTATTTGTAGACAATCTGATAATTCTGTTAGTTCTGAGCACAAATTATGTGTGAGGTAAAGCCTCAAGCTGGAGGCAACAGGAAGTAAATCCTGAAGGGTGCGCACTGAAATGCTTTCATGATAGAACCGACCTACTCTACCTCATTTTAGTTATACAACAATAGAGGTAACTTGATTCTCAAGGCCTTTTCAAACAGTCCCCTCACTTTAACATTATTTCCAATGTTGATCACTCTTTGAAATGTTCTGATTCCCCCTTTTAAGACATACCATTTTGCATTGATTTGGAAGCCTCATGTAAATGTAAATTTTTTTGCAGTCCTACAGGAAATGATGCAGTCTTGTTAGGCATTTGCTGTTTTGTAGGTTTCACTGAACAGTGTCAGGAGATCAACGTACATTATATGTCCAAAGTGACTATCCTTGCAAGAAATATTGCTGGAAAGGATAAGCAAAGACTGCTTATGAAGTTTATGAATGATGTGTAAAGCATTCTAGCACCCAGACTGTAGATTAAAAAGCATCTGTTACTGTAACATATACTCAAAATATTCCTGCAATATGTGTAATTCCAGAATGAAATTTGGAATATTTTTCTATATGCAATCTGTTCCAAACATTGGAAAGACTTAGTTTAGTTTTCTCTGTTGGTAAGTGATTACTGTTATCCAGTCTCTTGATGGCCTAGATAATGTGGTGATTACACAGAGAAGTCAAAAGTCTCCATATGGATTGGCGCTACAAGAAAACACTTGTTTGACTACATGTTTCTCCTTAGCAGTGTAAAAATGCTCGTCTGCAGTGTCCTTTGCTGTATTCGAGTCCTCTGTGATCAGGAAGTGAAATGCAACTACAAGTTCTTGGCAATAATGACAAAGAGAAAACTGTGGTAAAGGAAATGAAAATTTAAAAATCTATTTTTTTTTTTTTTTTTGGTGTAAGCAACGTGCTAGTTCACAGAAATATCGAGCAAGACTATACTGCGTTTCAAACCGAGTAACAAAATCTGACTTCTGTGAAAAACTGAGCAGATCCAGAGTGCATAATTCCTCATCTAGCATAAAAAGGTAGAATAGTCATAGCCTGTAGTTAACAAAATTGAAATCTACTTGCACAGTATGTTGGCGTTTGTAGAACATAAAATCCTTTTATTTTTCCTGCAAATTAAAAAACCTTATGACAAGATGCTGCTCATTGGTTTAAAAAAAAAAAAAAAAGAAAAGAAATAAAAACAACCAAAAAACCCCAAAACAAACTCTTTCCTTTCCCCCCAAAAAAAGCCAAAAAAAAACCAAAACAGGAAAACAAAACCCCACAACACACACATGCATACACAGAAGGGGGGGGTGGGAGGGGAAGCCAAACAGAGGAAAGGGTTTTTCAAATGCCCAGTTCCAGTCTGCACTTTAATAGTAAGGTTGCATGAACTGTCCACACCTACTATGACCTTCATTGTGGCTTAATAATAAAGCATGTTCAAAAATGGCATGTGTCACACAATCTTTGGGTGAGTTTTGGTTTTTTGCACAGGGTCTAGGTGCACTGGTATAGATGCTTTAGCAAATCTAGTCCTGAGGATACAATCTGTGCCCTACTGTTATGAGCAGCAAAGTCAGTGGAAAAGAACGTGAGAATGTACATCAGCTACTTCAGTCCCAAGTCAGCAGCTTTCATTGACCTGCTGCAGGGATGACTTGAGCTCAACTGCTGGATTTTGTTCTGCTAACTCTACTCAGAGAGCAGAAACAAAGAGGAAGACAGTGATTGTATGTGCAAGAGCAGGTAATCTGGTGCAATGAACAATGAACAGTTGGTACTGAGGTGCGTGCATCTAATCTGCATGTGGTTTAGGGATTTTGCTGTGTACTATATCTATTCTGACCTTTAGGACTAAGCATCCCTGCCATGTATGTGATTGTCTGAATTAGTAGTTCAGACGTATGTTGCTATTAATATTTGAAGTGTATTTGGTGCATAGTTGCAGCATATCTTATAGTTTGATTTTCTTGTTCAAAAATCTCATTAATGCACAGAAACTGTTCCTAAAATCAGACTAAAGCAGTAAGTGTGCATAACTTTTCAAAGCTGCTCTGTTGGTCTGAATGAACCTGCTAATGTAGATACAGCCAATAATGAACAAGTAATGTTTTGTGTAGTTATAGCTGAGTGGCTGACATTGTCTCAAGGTCCTTAGAGTATAGACTAGAGAGGATTCTGAAATCCCTGGAGCTGGGTCTTTGGAGGGTCAGGCCGTGGGGACAGTTTTCTCCAACCAGGGAGCTTTGTTGATGCTTTTTGCTAATCTTTAGCGTCAGATCAATACTATTGTCTATTCCTGGGAACAATGTTTCTGCATTAACTGATTTGACCTGTTTACTGAAAGTTTGTAATCAATGTTCTCATGAATGTTCTCCCTTTTATAGTATTTATATGCAATTGTGATGTATACTGGAAACTGTTGCCAGGAGCATGACCATGAAGGAGATTATCTGATTGATATGTCCAGATAGCTGTTCCATAGGCTTCTGCATGAACAGAAGTACAATGCTGAAATAAGTAGTAGTGTGTTGAACACTGTTATATCAGGTCTTACTGATCATGGAACTGAGTTATGGAAACAACTGTTGATATTTACCCACTTCGGTGTAAAACAACATGATTTTTCCCTTAACCTATTGAGGACAATTGAAACTAAGCTGCCTTGCTCTGCTGTGAAGCAGAAAAGGAGGCTTGCATAATGTAAAGTGGCTCCGTCAAGGAGGAAGTAACTAGTAGCTGATGAACAGCAAGCAGTTACCAGTGCCCCAAGGTAGCACTTGAACGCTGCCACCATCTGTCACGTTTGAATCTCCCTTCTCATTTCCCATTCCATTTTAAACACACTCATGCATACAAGCTCTCTGTCCCTCCCTCCTTCCCTGCTCCCCTGTTTGTTCTGGCAACTGCCCAGGTAGTTGACCATGAAGAACATGTTGGGTTCCTCAGGAACGTCAGTTAAGAAGGCCAGACAAGATAAAGGGGAGATGTGTATGTGGACTTCAAGGAAACTGTGTCAACTACCTTCCTTAAGAGCAACATCTTAAACATGACAGCTGTTTCTAATCACTGTAAACTTGTGATTATAGTGTCCTAAGCTACTCTCTGTTAACAGATTTAAACTGTTTAGTTTGATGTACTTGAGATGGTTCTTGTAATCTTCACAGACTTGTTTCAGGAAATAAGATTTGGAATGTACATAGTGACTTTTACATAAAACAGTGATAGATGAGAACAAAATAAAGACAAAATGCATAATTGTTGAGAGAAAACAGTATTACAAGATAGAGTATATATTAACAGTTAAACAGTAAAGGAGCTTTCAAAAATGTATCATGGAAAAAAATTATTTTAATGTAGTGTTTTGTAAAAATACTTTACTTGCTATCACTATTACCTACATCAAACAATCACCCAATATCTTAATGTGAGGAGGGAAGTTAAGTAAACTTAGATAAAATTATGACTGCTGTGCATGTTTCAGTCATTGTAAGAGCACAGTAGTTGCATTAATTGCTTTGTCGTGAGTAAAAGAAACTCTTATGATTCCTGAGTTTATCAGCTGTCCTACCTAATGATTGTCACAATATTTCATGGCACAGATATTTTAAAGCCTAGCAGTTCCCTCGTTTGCAGTATTTGGGAATTAAGCTTAGCCCTTTGCAAGATCTCCATTCCTTAAAACTGAAAAAAGCAGAAGTCATCACATAAAGAAAGCAGAATCCCTGGCAGGACAGAAAAAGCAGTATCAGGTTCTGCAGATTGGGTTTTTTTCTTTGTATTTACATGATTTTTAAAAACATTTTTTTTAGGTTAACATGTCTGTTTGAAGTGTTGCTGTGCATAAGATAAAAATGTTCTCTTGCTAGACAGATTTTAATCATAAAGCTTCTGAGCTTAGAATCCAGTTTCTTCTTGGCTACACTTGATGGAACCGTGCACTTCTTTAAACTGCTTATTTTTATATATGCCAAGGACTAAGATAAAGAAGCTCTCTTACAGTAAGTTAGCAGTCTTCCAGAATTATCTGTATGTAATGTCATTTATACTGTATTTTATAACTTTTTAAGCTGTCTTAAGCTCTAAAATGCAATTGGCTTCAATACTTAAGAAAATGTTTACATTGGAGCAATGGATATTGAGGATTTCAGAAGACATTGATCTTCTATGCCACTTATGCTGTATTTCAAGCTTCTGGCAGCTGTGGATGGTAAAAGGTACAAAATAAGTACAAGGAGCTGTCCCTTGCAGAGAATACATTGGATTCCAGTCTGTAAAATAAAATTTCTATATTCCAAAGAGAGGATGATTAATCAAGCATGGAGAGCCTCTAAGAGCGGTGCCTGCCATCTTACTGAAACCACCCCTGTCTCTTCCCTCTATAACCAGTGATGTAAATATGGTTTGATCTCTTGTATTCTATGATGCTAGTAATTTTCTAACTAGGTGAGGAAGTACTTTTGTTTCTAGAAAGTTTATTTTCTAGAAACTTTCTATGAACTAAGCATCATCATCTGAACTGCTGCTATCTTTTAAAACACTGTGTTTGGCTTTATTATAAACCAAATCTAGTATTTCAGTTTCATATCATAGAATAGTAGGTCTGGATGATATGAAGTTTTGTCACCTGCACAGTAGAGCACCTGTTATAATTTATGGCCAGTGGAAATCAGAATAATTCTGTGTCACCACAATTTGTGATAAATAGATTCTCTCAAGATTTCTAAATCATGTGAGTAGATTGTAATGCAGATAGATGCCTGACAATCCCTCCTCAGTTTAAGTGCTGTTGGTATTGCCAGACATAGCCCAAACTGAACATTTCCAGATAGGTAAGCAAAAAATTAAGTTCAGTTAAACTTACTTATTTCTAAACAATTAATACTTCCAGCTTCAGAAGTATTTCCCAGACTTAGAAGATTCTTGATGTGGTGTCAAATTGTATTAGAGATACCAGCAGTTATGGATGTGTCCTTGTCACTTATTCTTGTTGCTACTCTAACATTTATCCTTTGTCTTCATTCCAGTTTCCCTTCCTTGTTTCATTGTTAAAGCCTTCATATGATATATCGCTGTGTTTTCCTCTAGTAAGGTCTGGCAGGAAAGGACGTCGGCGGGTGTTTAGTCTGTCGGAGGCTGACAGTCACGGTGGACACTGGGTTTAGGTCTTCAAGCAGCAGCTGCAACAGAAACTCGCGCAATATCAATTCAGGCAGGTTCCTCCATAAGCTTTCAAAAGCCCATAACAGTTAATAGAACATATTTGGTTTCCATGCTGGCAGCAGTGACAGTGAGGTAGGAAACTGAAAAGAGCATCATAAATATTTGTCTCTACTGTTTTTTGGGGGGAGAATTGTGAAGCAATAATTAGCTGTTTCTGAAAGCCTTATCTGCAGTTTCTCCCATGTTTCTTGGCTGTCTTGCCAAAGATCAAAATTCTGCTATCAAGCCTCCAGCTTCAAAGCAGCTATGTCTTCATTTGCACAGGGGCGGCAATGGCTGTAGTGGATTTATTGAGCACAGGCTTCTGAATGGACAGTAATGCAAGTACTTGGCTAGCAGCAAGAAATCTATTTATGACTTGGGTAAAATGGACAAGCATTCAGCATAAGACTGTCCTTGGCTGTGATAGCACAAGCTTAGTATTCCTGTGATCATCAAACCCAGGCAGATGGCTTTATGAACTGTTTAATTGCCTGAGGAGGTAAGGAGGGGAAGCAGGTGCAAAAAAAAAGATGAAAATAAGCTTCAGACTACCTTCTTATTTTATATAACCTGTTTTAACTTGTATCTAACTAATTTTTTTTCTTTACTATCATGGCTTGAAGATGTTTTACTCTCTTAATATTATAAAAACACCCTTTTTCATCTTTATAGATTTACTTTGCATCTTTTCATTTAATGTTCTGTTATTTATATTTTTGTTGTCCTTTCACAGTACATTACTATATAGCTTACGAAACTTATCTGTAGACTATATGCTTTCCTTTTCCTATTCTTTTCTATCTTTCACTAACAATCATCCTTAACATAAGTTAATATAACAGAAGTTGAGTGATTTGGTTGGGATTTTTTTTGCTGTAATGATAATCTTTGTAGCATTATAGAACTACTGCAAAATACCTGAAGTTGCTGAAGCCTCAGCAACCAGAGAGAGCTAATAATTCCAAAAAACTTACAAAATGACACCCTGTTGTCAAACCTTGTTTGATACTTAAATTTGGGGATATGTGGGGGGTGTTTGTTATAACTAAATGTTAACATCAGAACTGTTTTAAGAAACTGACTTCACTCTCCCTGGTTTTGTTGCAGATCTGGCTTATATATGTTGCTAGAACACTCTCGCTTAAATACATGGGGGTTAGGGAGAGGTAAATAGAAATGCTCTTTTGCCATATTAGATGATAACTTTTTGATATTTAAGAGTAGGGTATATCTTAGTGACTGCTGATTTTATTCAGGTTAAAATGACAATTATTTTTGCTCTTTCTATCCAAAAGTCAAACTGGAACTAAGTGTTAGGAATCTGGATTTTTTTGTTTGTTTGTTTTTAGGAAGCCAGACTATTTTTATGTGCAATATAGGAAGTTCCCGATAATAGGTAGAGAACTTAATCTCTAAAACATACTGAGTGCCTTGAAACTCTTTTGAATCAAGAGCTTGGTGCCTGTCTGGATTTTAGAGACATTCTTGTAATAATCCCTTCTTGAGCTTTTTTTTTTTTTTTTTTTTTCCCCAGCTAGGGTGTATCTTTTTACCAATTATTTATTCCAGTTTCAGAGACTTTAGGAATTCAGATCACACATAAATATATATTCATCTCCTTGGATCCTTCTCTGAATTGAGTATGACTTCAAAAAGCTTTTAAATTTTGAGCCTCAAAGATTTTCTCATTAGTTGTTGTTGTCCTGAAGCCATATATTCAATTAACTGGAAGGTGTTATATGTTAAAACTTTTTACATGAAAACAGTGGTCTCATTTTTCATTGTAATGCCTCTTATATACCAGATTTTCATTCCAAGACACTGGATTTCTGTATTCTATATTCGATTTAGTTTTCTTCATCTCTAGTCTAGGATTGTTTTCCTCTATCTTTGTATCCAAAAGATACAGGAGATGATCGTGCTTAAAAAATCACCTAGCACAAGCTTACAGTTGCAGTTTCAAGCTAATTATACACCTCAAGTGGCCTATGGGTTTGAGAGCTTGGTCACGAAGATGTAAGTACCATAGCCACAGTTCATGTCTGTGACTGAAGAGTAAGATTTTTAGTTAAATGTTAGACCAGAAGGGATAATACAGTGTAAAATCGTAGTGACAATTGTAGACACTGTTAAAAATTCTCCCTCCCCTACCCCTTTGTGTACTGGTATTTGCTTTCTGCCCCTGCAGGAGCTGGTGGCAGTTTGTGAATACCTAGTCATTTTAGCAGTAATGCCGTGCTGGGTTACAGAAATTTGTCACTGCTACTCTTAAATACAGTAACATACAGTAACAGAAGTGGAGGTCTGACAGTAACTAATGAAATATTGAAAGTAGAGGAGAGAGACTTACTTCTATCTATAGTAAATAAAAGTGGGAGGGAAGCATAGAAGTCTTAATTTTTCAGTATTTTTTCTTAATGTTTTTTCCAGACTTTTGGATAGAAAATTTGGACCTGACTCCAGATAATTTTTTTTTTTTTTTTTTTAACGCAGACCTTTTTCAAATATTTTCTTTTTCTTTGTGGCATTAAGAAGAAGGTCACTTTAGCATTAGTTTAGATTCTACACAGAAGGTTTTGGGGGCAATACAGCATAACAAAAAAAGTCTGTCATGATTTCAGTAAATTAAAGTATTGAGATAATATGTTAATATTTTGTTGGGAGAAGGGGAGGAATGATTTAAGAAATGAACTGCAGAATCAGAAGTGAAATTGCAGAACTGCAATTGAAATGTGCTGTATATAACATTCCTGAGCAGAATACCATTAATTGATAATACTTCATTTACCACAATGTCTCGGGTTTCGGAATCCTGAATTTTGGTGAATATTCATACTATAATTAAGATTAAAAATAATCTTGGTAAAGAACATTTGATATTCTTTAAAGTTTTGTAAATTCAGAATGTAAAATCGCTGCAAAGAGGCTGTTTTGTGCATACTTAAATGTTAGTATTTATCTTGGAATTCAGAGAAATGAAGCATTATTTAAATGTTTTTAGCAGTTCATTTTCTGTTGCATCATTTCCTCTGTTATCAATCACTACATTCTCACTAAAGCTTCTTGACAGCTAAAAAGGTGAATCTACAGTTACTTTGAGTCTGTCCTTATTGTTAAAAGATAACCAGTGATGTCCCTTTTATTTAAAAGGACAATCTATACATTTTAGTTTTATTAAAGAAAGAAGCTTTAGCCACCGATTGAGCAAAAAGTAAAATTAAGTGATTTTCTGAAGTGAGAATACACAGAAAGGTAAAAAACCCAGTAATCTTGCTGTTATCCCACTGATACTTTCCTGATATCCATTCCATTCTCCGCTTTGTTTTTTTTTCTTTGGGTTTTTTTGCCTATGTTCATGTTTTCTGTTCTTTTACAGGATTAATTGCAATCATAATTGAAATATTTTTAAGGTCTCTGTGTATTAAAAAGAGAACCTGTTTCTTAGCTTCTGTATTCACTACATGGCCTTGTAGACTTTTCTGCAGATGCCTGTACACTTGAACACATGCTGTTACTTACAAGAGCTCTAAAACTGGTCTGTCTTGAAGCTGGATACCGGTTACTTTAATGGCATCTATTACTCTAGTCTGAAAAAAAGAAAAACCCTGACTTTTCTGGGCATACTTGCTCATATAAGGCTGTACAGCCTCATTCCCTCCATTCACTATCCATCCAAGACAAATGAGCAGTTCACTTCATAGTTAGCTAGGATTTTAAGGGGAGAAAGGACAGTACAAGTAGCTGGTAATGTTGTGTTTTTTTCATTGTGTGAGAAGATGTAGTAGCGTATCAGTTTTCTGTAGTATGTGATGCTTATTCCCAGTTTTATCTGTGTTGTATGCTCCATGCTTAGGAGCACAAAAAATCGTATAACACAAGTATGTATAAAAATAGACCTATTTTGCAGCACCTTTCAGTTACAATAAGCACATTATTCTCCTTTGTGTTCTTCAGTAGTTCTGCTTTCTGTGGTTGAGGTGTCACTTAAATGTGAATCTGGAGAATGAAACAAGAGAATGACTTCCCCAAATTTTTGTAAGAAACAAGGCACCTCTTGGGAAAACTAGTTAAACAGGGGTTTGGGGTTTGGTTTTGCTTGTTTGCTTTTAATTTCTAAAGAGATTCCTAGTATGGGATGGCTATTCATTTTAGTCTATACTAAATATGGGAGAGGCTTTCTTATTCTTCCCCTCAATTTCCTCTCTAGGAATATTTCTGATATTGCTGCATATTCTAATACTAAATGTGTAAAATCTTCTGGTTCCTAATTTGAATAGATTCCTACTGGCATTTTATGTTAAGCCTTCATATTATTTTGTTTTATTTTTAATTACTAAAAAGTGGATGTGTAAGCATAGTGCTTCATAGAACTGCATTTTCCACCTGATTACTCTTAAATATTCATAAATAATAATATACTGTTAGGCTTAATGTACATACTAAGTTGAATATTGATTGATTCTTGGTGTTTTCTTTTATTAGATGATGCTTCAGCTCCAGAGCAGCCTCAGATGACCATTTCTGGTCAGACAATGATGACTGATGAAACTCTTTCAGCTGTCTCAAAGTCTAGCAAGAACGCTGTAAAAAACAATGACATAGAAACAACAAACCTGTCTCCTAGCCTGATTCCTGCACAGCAGCCCACAATATCATTAATAACACATGACAATACAGATGCACTAAGTGTAGAGTCGCTTACACTGGTGCCACCAGTTGATCCACACAGCATTCGAACATTTAGCTGCATTCCTCAGTCCTCTTTGCAATCTGAAGTTGAAGTTTGCAAGATAAAAGAGGTAGAGGAAGAATGTTCTGACTAGAGCTGGCCTGCAGACTGTGATGGACAGTGAAGCAAATGCAGCCAAATTCTTCATTGTTTTTTCTTTGGGAGTGCAGATATTTCTCGAAGCCTGAGAGGCCATCTGGTCCACAAGAAGAGGCCCACTGATGAAAGAGAATGTGGGCAGCTTTTAGGGTAAACATCAGATGCTCAGCATATTTAAACTGGAGAGAAAAAAAAACGAACAACTTTTGAATCTGGACTGATTGTTTCCTACCAATTTCTGTTATATAAGAACATGAAAGTATTTCAGAGCACCTACTTTCTTTCTATTATAGAATTCCAGCTGCGGGAACGAAGTTAATTATAAAAGATCTACAGTATTATGGTAAAGTGAAGAAATTTTGGGATACCTGGCTTCAGGCTATTTTATCATTACTTCTCTGAAACTGGAGGCATACTATTGACCAGAAAAAATTATATATTGTAATACAGAGATAGCATTTCCATTTGAGACATGATGTGTTTTCCAAGTTTTGTTTGTTTGTTTGTATTTTTTTGTTGTGTTGGGGTTGTTTGTTTGTTTGTTTGTTTGTTTTTTAAATCCTGATCTCATTAATCTTTTGGAGGTCTGCATGATACCAGCAGGCTTGGCCACTTTCACTGTTGTCTTTGTAGGACTCCAGATTTCAATATTCTGTTTTCCGTGTGTAATACTTATTTCAAGGTTTAATTCAAAGCAAAGTATATATCAAACAATCTTTTAAAAGGTAAAAGGCTGAAATTTAATGACAAAAGCTTATTTAAATTAACATAAGGTATTTTTGAGCCTACTTTAGTCTTTGCTTAACTAGCTACAGAGGAATGTGAAATATTTTAAGAGACTGCTACAGCTTGTTTGCTCACTTCTGACAGTCAAATTGCTGCACCTCTGAGGAATAATGATACCCTTTCTACTGAAGGACAACTTCTAGAAGCAGGTGGAAGCAGGTTTACTCTAAAGAGGTTTTTTAAGTTTTTCATCTTCATGTAGGAAGAACGTTACCACATCTAACTAATAATTCCTTTACAAGTCTGAAATTTGGAAGGAAAGGTACCGTGTAGTTTTTTTCCCTGTCAGGGATAGTATCACAATTAAACAACATTGCTACATAAAAGTGATTCTGCATTTATGCCTTACTTTGCTTCCTAGTTGATACCAAGTTGACAGAAACTAGTGGAAAAGTGTTGATTAAAGTTTGGAATGTTCTTTGCTGACTTGATACATAATTTGACATCAATGGAAATTAAGATTTCTCACCAATTTTCATGTGTGTTAATTTAAATTAATAGTAAAATGAGCAGATTGCCATTATTGATCTCCTCATAACATTGAATGCTTTCTGGCTCTGAAAAATTGAAGACTATTATTTACTTTACTTGGTCTTGTGATTCAGTCATCAGTGCAATCTGTTTCCTCATTCTGTCTCTACTAACATTGATTTCATATCAAGTAGATGAACCTGAAAAGTTTTTACGTACTTCCCAGTCTCGTATTGTGCCTCTTCCTGGCTGTCAGATGGAATACTTTGAGTGATATTAAGTGTTATGTTTATATGAGATTGACTAATCCAAAGGTATAACTTTGGTTACTTTTTCCATCTTTTCCTTCATGTCATAACTTAATCTTTGTAAAACATGTATACAAGGTGTCTGTTATTGAATGCCAGCATTTTTTTCTTCCCTTACTAACTTTTTCATGCAGTTTTGTTGATTTCTAGTTTTGTGACTTCTACTTTGTCTCAAATGGAATTAACCTATATTCTGACCATTCCAGAGTGGCCCAAATTCTAAATGAATTCTAAGAGTTAGGTGTCCTCGGCACTGCTATGGATATGGAATGAGAATTTGATATTGCTGGAGTAAGAGCCTACCTTGTTTTGTTTTGTTTTGTTTTGTTTTGTTTCATTGCTGGAGTAAGAGTCTACCTTGTTTTGTTTTGTTTTGTTTTTATCATATGCTTGGGGTGAGTTTACACTGCAGTCGCTGTTGTAGCTAATGTACACGTACCTGAGCAAGCCTAGGCATCAGTAGCAATTTGGGCACAAGGACCACATAAATTTTTTTACTAACTGAACTGATTGCAGTCTAGACTTCCTCTACTGTTTTGCAGCATTACTCTGTAGCCCCAGTAATATTCTGAAGATTGTTATAAAAAATTATGCCTTACTTAATTTGAAAGCATTTTATGTTAGTCATTAACCTTAACTCTTGACCTAGATTACACAAAATGCCATGGTGCAGGCTGAGTTCCCTTAAACAGAATTAATTTTAGACAGGAAAACCTTGATCTTTATTTATCTCATTTCAAATTCAATTCTAGCAAGATTAGGACCATGCACAAGGAGTCTTTTTAATGGGTACGCATAATCTCACCCTTCAGCCCTACTGCACAAGAAATGGGACAAAGGGAAAGAAAGCTGACTTTGTGCTTTTGTTGGCTTTGAGTGGCTTTTAAATCTCATGACCAGATGTCTACATAGAGGTTCACAGGAAATGACTGAGGTAGGTACTGTTATTAGGAAAATAGACCAGGTCTACTGTCTAGTCTGCTACTGGCAGAAGGGTGGTAAGGTGGGGTATCTTTTAGCAGTTCTATCAAAAGCTCTCTACAAAGATGGAATTACACTAAGAAAGCACTGACTGCACCAGCTCTGCCAGTGTTGTGTTGTTATATAAATGCTACAACTGGTACAGACCAACCTAAATCTCTGGTTATGCCACAGAAGCAATTGATTTTTTTTTTTTTTACTTCTTTGCTTCTAACATTTAAGGCATGTATGTGTACCATTTGACTGTGCTTCATGCTGCGTTAGGAGGCTTCAGAATGTAGAAGTTCTGGAGATGCTGAAATAATCTGTCATTGGCAATCTTTTATCTCTGCAAGTACAGTGTTGCTCATCTACAATTCCTTGAAGAGTGTCATATCTCTCTCTCCCTTATCAGAAAAAATTGAGGGCTGTTTCTTTATCCCCCTTTCACTGTAAAAAGGAAACTCAACCAAGAAAGCATTAGCACATAAGCCACAAATATAATTTTTTTTTTTCTAAACACAAGTTGATTTGAGTCAGCATAACATCACTCTTTAACCAAATCTAAGTAACAAGTTGCAGATGAGAGCAGCAGCTAAACAACTGACCATTCAAAAGGCTCACTATTTCACTGTAATACTGCAGAGGGAGGTAGAACCACTCTATAAAGTAAATACAGCAGTGTTCCAGAGCAAAATGCCAACATTTTGGAGATATGCTAAATTCTCAGTGTTTGTTTGTAGCACCTATTCCTATCTTCAGCCATATTCTGTTAACATAAAGCAGTTCTCTTCTGTTTGGAAGAGAAGCCAAATAAGCCAAGGCATACTGCATGGTACTTTGGTATTTTATGGTCTATTGTCTCATTTTATCAAATTTTACCAAGATATTACTTGTTTAACAGCACTATGTGTTGCCTTCACTGTTAGGTCTCACTGCATCTTGCTGATCCCCTTGGCTTTTCTGTCATCCAGTGTTGAACAATGAACAAGACTTGAGCTTTTCATTTGTGAGAAGAGTAAAGGCAGCATGCACTTGGTAATTTGGTAAAGAAGGGGAGGGAGAAAACATTAGTGCCAGTTCTGTCTGCTTCACCATGGAAGTAATGCTTGCAGTGTAAAAATAGTGTGTAAAAGTTAATTATTTTGCAGAAATTCTTTGATACAGAAAGAAACCAAAGGTTAAGCTTCCTGCACTTCATTATATGTGGATTAAACCAAATTCATTAGAAATGTGGTCACATATATTAATACTAGAAGCTGTATTTTGTGTGTGAAGTCATTAATTATATACAATGTAAGGACTGAGCTTATTTGTATTCTCCACTGCTAATTCATGATAAACTAAAATTCTGACTTATCTTCCTTAAATTAAGTTTAGTTTAAAAAAAAAAAAAAGTTAGTCAACGTTCTTCACAAACACTGTTGGAATTTTCCTTGAAGTCACTTGGTGAGGAAAAATTGGGAATATCTTCCAGAATTCATTTATTCCTTCACAATATTGTTGCTAAAGGACAGGTATGTGACATTTAAAAACTATTCTTCTATATCCAGAATACAAGACTCAAATCTAGATCAGTATTCAGAGTTTAAGTCAATGTCCAGTGATTCGTATGAACCCTTTGCCCAATGGAGACAGAATACAGGAGGAAATAATGTTCCTTTATGGATTTCAGGTATTCTTGTGTGTAGAATTTTAAAACTGATGGCTGAAATCGTTTGTTTATAGCACAATCAGCAGTCTTTAGGACTGAAATTACTATGATTTTTTTCCTAATTAAGCAGCAAGACATGACCAAATTCCATACTTACTACAAGTGGCTTGTATGATGATTATTTTAAGCGATCTAGGAATTCAATAATTGCCCTGCAATTGAATGTCATTTTACTAGTAGTAAGTTAAACTTAAAACTATATGCTTGAACACATAGGTAAGCTATCAGACAAGCAGGTATGTATAAGTAAATGCTTTAATCACATGGTGCTGTCAGTGCTCTAGTGTAATCAGTCACTCTTCACTGCACAGGTTATAGGTAAATAACTATAGAATAGCCTAGTGAATAGTTGCACTAACCTGCTTATAGTACTCTGCCATGCTAAACATTCTGATGTTGTCTTCACTAACCAGCTAAAGGTAAATGGGAAGTTGCTTTTAGAAGAACATTGCACAGGCAGCTGTCATCTAGGAAACTAAATGTTTTAGTCCTATACTTGAATCAAAGATTTATGAAGAGACATCAAATGGGGGCATCAGTGAGATCTCGACATTTTCCCTCAAAGGTAATGAGTCTCCTTGATGAATTTGCTACTTATTTTCAGGCAACCTAATGTTAGGCATCTAAATACATGTTAAAAATTCTCTTCCTAACTGTCACTGTCATTCTTGAAAGAGTTTTTTGGTATGTCACTGTTTAACCATCGTGGGCCTACCCTAGGATATCACTACCTTGGGCACTGCACTTCTATTATCTAGAAGTCTTTGGAGTGATTATCCTGTGCTTACCTGATGTGTTGTTCATAACTTTTCCCAACATTTGCATCATGAATTAGAAACTAATATACTAACTCTTACTTTCTCCTAATAATAACTCTTGCTGTCTCCTATTGGCTTCTGAAAAGCAGATGGTGATACAAGCAGGGCTTGCTAGGGTGGGATGTTTTTAGGGAGTGGGGGGGGGAAGTGCTTGGGGTTTTTTTCCTGCTGCTCAGGATTTTTTGAGCAGTGGCAAAGACATAGGAGATGCAGTTCTGTACTGAGTCTCAGAAAGTTCTTTCATATGGAAATGTATTTTTATATTACATTTGTACAGAATTTTCCCTATTTTGATCTCCCAAAATTTTTAGATTTGTGCATTGCTCAGATTTGATTTCTTTTGCAAGGTGTTATAAAATGTATTTTTTGTTTGTTAATATATTATAAATGTAGAGCTAAATTTTGCTTGTCTAATAAATGTACACTGTGGTGATACCTGTTTTATTGTTTTGCTAACCTGAATTTGTTGGTTTTTAATATGAAAGGAAAAACTTGAGTCATTTGGACTGTCTTCTTAGCATAAATAAATGTGTGGAGTGCATTTATTTTAAAAGATAACTAAAAAGGGCTTAAGAAGCAGGCAATGACTAAGAATACTTGTTAATGACAAAAGTTAGAGTTAAATAAGGTTTGGACTAGTGTATAGTGTTCCCAGGATTCTTTTAAGATTGTAATATTAAGAGATATGATTTTTTTTTCATCTTGTTCTCCATTACTTTTGGTTATGGGTACTTATACTAAAGTGAGTTTAAGACATAGTAATTGCAGTCTGGTAACTTAAGTATGTATGAGTCGTTGAGAAGGTCTGAGGTTTTGTCTTTGGGTGTATTTAAGCACTAACTGTGGCAGAAACATTTACAATGAACATGAAGACAATTTTGGAAAGGATTGAGAGTAGATTAAAGTGTGTGAATTTATAGGCTATTAGAATTTCTAGGAGCTTTGTTTCACCCAGCGTAGCACTAGGAACAATGCATTATTACAGCTCTAGGGGACCTGCTGGAAGCATTTTAAACTTGAGGGGATAACTTTAGGCATCTCCACTTGTGAATAGGTGGGTTGATATTTTTGTTGCAGACATTTTACTTCATTTTGAGCTGTTTTGTAAGTTTGAATGTTTTAAGTGCAAAGAAAGGGAAATGTATTTTTCTAGAAGAATGAATGTACCTGGGATATAAACACTACATAAAGCATTTAATGAACATGGACTGGCCTCCTATGAAATATATTTCAGTAAAGTTGTGTCTGAAATGTACTTCATTTGGAGAAGAAAAAAAAAAAAGTCCTGATAATGCACTTACATTTACTTGGAAAAAAGCCCAAACACAGGGTGAATTGAATTCTGAAATGTCTTTCTACAGGCAATAAGTATTAATTATTTAATGTAAGTTATGTTAGATGTTTGGAGTAAATGTGACAATATCTTATGTTAATTTAAAGAAAAATGTAAATAAGTGTCTGGGAAGGGAGCGAAATTAGAAATTATTGGTATATGTCTCTGAAATCCAGACTTCTATATCTGAGTCTGTATTTGCTGGTATTAATCATGTGTCATGGTTATTGAAAAGCTGGACAAGAATGAACAATAGACCTTTCTTTGTAAATGGAACTTGGCAATAAATATGGTGTTACTAAGAAAACTTCCTTCCCTTTCATGTTCTGTTGCTGGATTTGATGCACAAGGACATTCAATAACAGTGAAATTTGCAGGAGCTTGCTTTTGTTAAGAAGAACGGTGTGCATATGTGAATGTCAGGCATTTTAATCTTTAAACTGAAAACTTAAACAGCCAAGGTATTTTTGCATTGTGTATGCAGGAAAGATATAGCATGAGAGGGACAGAGCAGAAAAGAAGCCTGTAGAGGTGATAGAAAGTAGATGAGACCAAGGGTTAAGAGTGGCTGGGCAGTATTTAAAATGTCTGTGAACCACTTTGAAAGTGTTTGTCATGTGTGATTTCTTCCCCAAATATATCCTTGCACCCTCTGCCTCTTTCTCTGGTGCATGTTGGCAGTTCAGTATATGGATTGAATCCAACTGAGTTATTAGTTGGGTTCTTGTTAATTAGCCTCCCCATCTATAGGAATTAATTACAGCCAATACATGTTCCTTGTGTAACTTTATTTCTCAAACTAGGCATTGCTCCAGAAGCTTTCTTAGGAAGAAATTAAATCACATTGTACCATGAAATAAGCAATCTAGGTGTTATAGGTAGGAGACAACACTCTGATTTACTTTAAGATGCAAATATTGAAATATGGTAGCAGTCAGACTTTCTACATCATGCCATAATACTGCTTTAAGGATACTAATTTTATAATTCATGGCCACAAAGTTCCCTTCTGTTTGAAACTGTTATGTGGTTCCTGTATTCTTCTGATGCCTCCAAACTTTTGCAGCCTTTTGTCTTGTCACTTTTCCTTTGTTTCTGTACAAGACCTTTTTAGACTTGGGCACTGAGTCAGGTTCAGCATCTTGCCCTGTGTTACTAATGGCCAGAGATGGAATGAAAGCACAGCCAGCCACAAGCCCTCTTCTCATTCTGACAGGGGTGAAAATAAACTTGACAGAAATCCAATACTGTATTAGTCCACACTTTTCTTAGTCCCCATGAATGTGTAGCCACTTGAACAGTCCTTTAATAGGTAGATCCACATCTTTATCATTAAGATAATTCATTCCAGCATACTTGTATAAATAAGAAAGTGAAACTGTGTCAGTATATATGTCTTTATCAAAGTAACTCAGACTTGTCTAAGGAACGGTGCCGCATTTGGAGAGGGATACTTTTTATTATTTGACACCTCAACTGCTTTGTTTCTATATCACGGCAAGAGTTCACTGGGATTGCATTGATGCAGCTGTTTGGTATGGGGGAAGAAATTGTATCCCTAACTGCATTTTTATGCTGCCATAGATTATCAAGTGCCTTATTATTCAGGCTTAGATTATGAGATCTCTTGAAATACATTGAAAGCTTTTGCCTGTCCTCAGAGACTCATTTTACAAAGTTGGGAAATGTTATGCTTGTTGAGTGGAAAATACTGATCTCATCATTCCATCCTCATGGTCTTGCCCTCAAATAAAGGTTTATATTTCACTTAGGCCACAGTTTAATTTTTTTTGGCCTGTTTGGATGACTGATAAGGACAGAATAATACTCAGGCTCTGTTTCTTAGTTACACATAATTTTTCTCGGCTTTAGTATGCAATAAACATTGTGACACAGGATGGGAAAACAAGCTGTTGTTTTACTGCAGAAATAAGTTTTGGCTTTAAGTTAATTGGGTTAAGACATTTTTGTGTAAATTTTTCCTTAGTTTTGGATCATTTACTTGAAGCAGATTTAGCTTGCTGAGAAGCTTAGAAAAATGTCTAAAACTACAAGGTACACTTAAAACTTACATAGATTAAATACTATGAACAGTTGTAGTGACCCAATTGTCTGAGCTAAGCTGGTTGCAGGAGTTAATGTGATTGGCACAGGAGCAAAGAATGATAATTTATTCTAGCCTCTTGCCAGAAAGCTTATTAAAACAATTGTTACAAAATTTGGAGAGGAGGTTTATTTTAGTACAGTTGTTAATAGTAGAGTGTTCCCTGAGGCTTTCCGCCTCTGCTGCTCTTCCAAAATGGGTCACTTATTCCCAGGAAACATGTGTCTCTCTACTTCAACAACATTGCTCTTGTCAATGATTTAGATGGGCTATAAACATTACTTACTTCATGAGACTTCCGTATGAAGTTGAAACAATAGAACAAAAGTCTGCACAAAACTGAGAAGTTAACTGAAATCTGAGCTACCTCAGTGTATATGCCAGCATCAGCGTCCCCACAAGCTCCTTCTGGAAAGCTGTAGTTGTTGCGGTAATGTTTCAAATATATCAACTTCACCCTATTACTAAAGGGCTGGAGAGCATCATGTTGATCTGGTGAAAGTTACCAAACTGGGGTTTATGGAAAAGTTGATTACACAGTTATGCTAACTTGCTCTTTATTTCCAGCTGCTGTTTGAAATTGCATGTTGATGGACAAGTGAGTCAAGGAGGCAGTAGTGAGACTGTATCACCACTACAGCGATAGTCAGAGCTTGTTCTCCCTCAACAGCTGGAGCTACCAGAAATAGAAAAAAGGAGTTTCTGAAGAAGGAGAGAGGCAGAACCATCATAATGTCTTAGAGAAAAAAATTTAAGTCAGCAGAGGGAGGCAGGGCCTACAAAGGACAAAAGTACTCTCTCTCTTCCTAAGAGAACCTGGTTTTAATTATAATATGCATGTGCACACACTTCTTCTGTGCTGAATAACAGTGAAAACACTCTGTCCAGCCTCTAACATGGTGGGGAAATTGCTTGCATCTGTGCTCTCTTGAAAAAAAGCAGTAAAGAAGATTATGCAATAACAATCAGACTTACTCTTGGCTGTCACTTGTGAACTGAAATAACTGTACTTACACTTATCCCACATGCTTTACTCCTCTGACGTATCCTGGTAGACTACTAATTAATACTGTAATATTGTTAATATACTGTTAAGGCTAGTAGATAAGGTCTTTGAAATTACATATTGCTGAGAAGGGGAAAAAAGAAGCCAAAGTACTTCAGTCAAATTGTGATAGTTTAGAGACAGAAGATATTTGCAAGTGAGTATGCCTTACCAAATGCAACATTTTGCTGCCTCCTCCCAGGTAATCCTCTTGATGTCCCAGTTTAGGCTGAAGGAAGTGGAGAAGCGAGAGGTCAAGGATGATTCTATGGTGTCTGATCAGTGAGGACATCCCTCACAGCAGTGTGAACAGTGTCTGATCAGTGAGGAGATCCCTCACAGCAGCATGAATTCACTCAGAGGTTGTAGAGTGCTTTGTATTGATGCTCTTTTGTGTGAAGATTTAAATTTTTGTTTTGGAGTAAATTTCTGGATCCTTGTTTTTCTGACCTGTCGCAAAGGCTAGAAATGCTTTTATTCAGTGAGAGATGAGGTTCTCAGGTAATACTGTTCCAATATTAGGATTCTAAGAAACTCTCCATAATTAAAAGACTTGTAATAAAATCACAAGGTTTGACAAAACCACATACCCTGTTAGTGCTCTTTGGTTCTGTTTTGCATCTTGTCTTAGGTGCAGGAAGGACACAACTGTGTATTACTTTTTCATTGCAACAGATTTTACACACTTGATGAAGCACAGTTCCTCTTGCAATTTTTGTCACATATCAGGGTGAGATGAGTAATAACGTGTGCAGGAAATTCTCCTCAATGACATATAGCAAACAATCAGCTTTGGAGGTGGATTCGTCAGGAGGGAGATGGCATGCTTAGGACAAGCTGTTTGAGTAGTGGGTAGGACCAGTGGATTGTGGAGATAAGGCCTGCTTTTTGAGTATGCAACAGTGAAGGATGTTCACTAGGGTTTTTTGATGGCTAGCATTGAGTATTTCAGTTTCAACAACTGTCCTTTCAGAAACTTCTTACAGTCTGAAAGTGGAAGGAAAGTCTCTTCAGAATGGTTAAATTTGAAATAACAGAAAATTCTCTGTCAGCCTCTCTTACCTAATCTTATTCTTGTAGTTTCTTAAAGGGGATTAAACTTCTAATTGCCCTTGTCCTCTCTGCTTTTATGTAATTTTTTTAGGACATGGAAATGAAGCTTGATTTTGTTGTTGTTTAAGGCCTTAGAAAAATCTCAAGGTGGGAATCCTTTCATGTAGGCTGGTAGAATTGAGAAGAGCAGAATCTTGATCCTCTGATATTTAAAATCTCTCATGTAAACCATAGTAAGGATTTTCTGTTACGATTTTTAAACCATGCTGTTCAGGAAGAACTGCTTTTCCCTTTTCTTTTTCTACCAAAACACTTCATTCTCTGAGTTAATTTTTGGGAAAATCTTAGACTTTTCTCAGATTGTTTAAACTACAGAGAAAGTACTCAAAAGGAGAAAATATGACAAGAAGCTAATAAAAAATTACTGATCTACAAGAGGAGGTGAGGTTATTTTAAAATAACTGAAAATGTCTTTGCAAAATTTTCCTTCCAGTTCCAGAACCTAGTAAATGGATTTGGTTTGCTTAGTTTTGCTTTAGGGTAATATTCTTAAAGTGGAAATTCAATTTTGGGTAGTGAAAAGTGAACAAATACCCTAAGAGTTCTGCCACAAACTGAAGTTGAGAAGGGATATATCCTCATTTGAAGGGAAGTGTCTCTTAATAGTAGATACCCCTTTACTAACAAGTACTAATTGGGAAGTCATGGTTAAGGTGAGAACTTCAACAGCTTTTGGAAATATCCAAATGATGAATAAATTTACCCTCTGCTTTTATGAAGTATGAATTTTTTTTTTTTTCTGAGGAATAAAAAAAAACCCAAATAAAACTCAAGAAATCACCAGTGCAGTTGATCTTTGACCAAAAAAAGCCAGTGTTTTCCATGATTATTTCTTAACATATCTTTTATTTGCCACACTAAATAGAGGAATTTTTTATTTTTTCTTTGCATTCTTGCTTCATTCTCTGCTCTGTTAGTCAGCGTCTAGGAGTGTTGTGACTCGCTCTTGATTCAGCATGTGAAATGGTTTGGCATTTTTCTTTTGTTCTTGATTTCTATTTAAGATCTTTATCCTCTTTTTTTCTGGGGACTTGAGAGTACAACATCACAAATGTAGGTAACTATTGTTTGGGTGTACCTTGTCTGGCATGCTGTTCAGTGGAGCAGGTTAACTGTCTTGTAAGTCTGCATCCATCATGGGACAGGAGAAGTTGTACAAGTGGCTGTTGTAGCACATCTGGTGAGGGGAGGTTGCCAGTGAGTAAGAACAAAAATATCAATAAAAGGACTACAGAGTAAATTCAGAATTGTGCTGGTCTACCACCTGAATGTTTTGGCTTTGGTGAGACTGTTGGCTTTCTACTCCAAGGGGAGGCTTAGGCTCAGAGAAAAAAGCAGTTTCTTCTCTAACCTGCCCAGGTGTTTACAGAGAACAGTGCTGGAGAGCCTTGAAGTACTTTGTGATATAAATTATTTCAGAAAAGTGGAGTTGTTATCCTAAAAAGAAACTAGTTTTTTCTGTCAGCAACATTCTCTACTCAAGTTGAATTGAGTTTGAAAAGTCTTAGGTTACTGTACAGGTCTGCTGTGATTGCGTGGTCTGATAGGACCCACTGCATCTGGTCTCTGCTGAAGCTGTCTGCAGCTTGATCTGTCTTCTCCTTTTAAGAATTTACAAAGCACCAAAGCAATCATGCACAATTTAAAACAAATTTAAATGCCCTATTCAGGGGAGGATTTTCAAGTAAGACAGTAAGTAAATTTTTGTTTTAATTTAATTTATTTTTATCTATTAACAGCCATTAACAAGTTAAAAATAACTGAAAGCAAAGCACCATAAGAAAATGTAGGTGGCCAGTCGTTATCTCACCTTGTATTTCCAGTATTTGTTACCCTATTAGATACACCTATTTATTATGAATACAGTTTGGGATATGTTATGGTTTGGGAATACTTCCTATGTGCAACTTGTTATTTGTGTCTGATATTCTAAAGTTAAATTAAATCAGTGTGTTACAGAGGCCTTGTATTTGAATATGAGATTTACCTGCTGCTTGTTAGCTAACATCCCTCCCCAGCTAGTTCAGCCGGTGGTATTGGGAATAGTAACTGTTGGTAAGGATTGCAACACCTTAGGATAGAGACTTGGCTCAAGGCACAACTGGCTTGCTTCTACCTCTTTTTGTAGAGGCTGTATGGAAAATGAGAAATCACAAATAGTAAAATGAACTCTGCTTTTTTCTGTCCATTATTCCTGTTTCTCGAAAAGGTCCCAACAAGCTAAATGGGAATTATTAGATGGGAGAGACAGTAACCTGAGAAATGAGCACATCTTGCTCAGTGCTTGCAAAACAAGGATGGAAAGGAACAATTTTCTGAAGTTCACCCTATGTGGTTAGTCTGTTTCTGCCTCCTGGTAGCTCTGACCATCTCCTTTCTGCACTCTCCCTAAAGACCGCAGAGTGGAGATACTTTACCTAACACCTAAATGGTTCTTGCAGTGCTCTGTGCCCACTGTTTCATTGTTGCTAGCGATATGTGTTAAGAACCATGTAAATGTTTGAGTGACTTCAAGAATTTATACCAAAAACCTGTGCTACTTGATGTATAATTTTGGTAAAACAGAACAGTCTGATGCAAAATTTGAAGTTAGCATTTTGGGCTCTTATCTTCTGTATAACCAACTCAGGAAGTTTTTACGTATGTTTCCAGTGGATGAGGGTTCAAAAAGTTTCTTACATTTAAAAAGAAAAGTGTCTTAAAATAATAGTAGTTTTCAGAATCTTTAGCAGGGCAGACATATAGTGTTGCTTATGTGCTTACAACCTTTTGAATGTTGAGGACTGCCCGCATCTCTCAAACCAGAGCTGTTTTCTCCAGTATGCATAGGCATGCATTTTGCATAGTAGGTCATAAAGCTTTGCATTAAGCTCAAAATAAAGTCTCTTTACTTTGTCTGACTGGTCACAGACTTGCTGTTCCATTTTGGCTTCTATAAGAAACGGCTTGATAAGAAATTTGAAACCCTTTGAAACTTCTATGTAACTACATCTTGTTTCAGATATTAAAGTTTTGAAGCTTTTAGAGAGAACGTTTCAAGTCATACAAAGAATGAAAATAATACCTAATTTGACAGGACATCAGTATATAGCATTTTATATGTAATCTTGACCTCTATTCAGGATATTAGGTACTTAACTAATACTATAAAAAGCATGTCATCAAGAATATCAGAAATAACTGTCCACAGCCACACTTGCATTTAACTCATACTCTTTCTACACCATACTATCCTATATAAACCCTATTGCTGATGTGAGAAGGGTGTAACTTAATTCCAAAGTTCTTGGGAACAAGATGTGAGTGGCTTTGCTGCTTCTCAGTCATGCAGTTCACTTGAATTTGCTTATCACAGTTTATCAGCTTCAAGGCTTTCCTGCTAAAGTGTTGTTTGCAACCACTGTCTGCTAAATAACTTGTAATTCTTACATAGCTGCCAAAATGCTTTGGAGGGAAACAGTCTTGCTTGGCTCGGCTGAATTTGGGTTATAATAAGTCTTGCAAGCTTCTTTGTCAGTTTCTGAACAGATCTTCATATTTGTGGGGGAGGGAAACTTGTAAAATTCTTTAAAACCACAGATCTCTGAGCCACAGTCTTGGAGCTAAGCTTCCTCTGTTTTTTCTTTGAACCTGAAAAGAAAATCAGACCTGTTATGAGAAATCAGACCTGACTTTCCTATAGCTGTGTTTAGATTAGTTCACATTGAGTGCACAGTGTGTGTTATCCTGGCATCAGCAGGCTTCACCTTTGCTTTAGCTTAATAGGACTTTGCCAGGTCCTTTTCTGTTCCTTAGTTCACCCTTTTCAATATATATTTACCCCAAACAATTAATGGTGCACTTGCGAAGTCTAGTTCATATTTGTAAAGTCCTTTGACATTGATGCTAACCATTAATCTTTTTAACTCCTTGTCATAAAGGAATGTTGTGAAAATTGTCATTGTAGTCTTATTGCTTGCACCAGGTAATGGGGTTCCTGGTATGTTCCTGTAACTTTGAAAGCTGCTGCAAAAATACTTCTGTTTTTTTTGTTTGCACCATAACTCTTAGTTATCTGAACAACTTCCAAATATTAAGAAAAAAAGTCTTCCTCCTAGCTTCTAGGATTGTTTTGTTTAAGTTTTGGTCATAATTTGCAATGGTTCACTATTGTCCAGTCTGATTATTTCATGGTTAGAATTTCCATGTTTAAAAATAAGCCTGGTTTATTTTTAATTTAAAAACGAAGAAAAAAAAAATCAGTATTTCTAGAATCTTTTCAAGCTTTCTTGCTTCATGATAATGATAGTCAGGAAATTATTTATCCTCTAAGAAGTCAAACTGACTGCATGAGTCAGTCAGTCTTAGAATGTTGAAACTGTTTTAAGACTCTGTTTTTATATAGGCTAAAAGAAGTATGAAACTTAAGGAAGAGAAAGAAATACATAAGAACAGCAAGGTACTATGAAAAGTTTGCCTTAAATTCAGCCATAGCAGCATGAAATACAGGCCATCTCTGTAAATCCTCTGGTTTTAGTTGCAATTTTTTTTAGTTGCAATTTTCCTGGATGTACCGGGATGTGCTGTTCATTCTGGAAGTTGAAATTTCTGGATAGTCCCATGAGTAACCTTGTTAATGTGAAACACTTAATGCTGTATTCTTTCTTAATTCCTTACTGACTCTGAGCTGGGTGACCAGAATCTGACTCAATAACTTATTCTCCACCACTGTATTGCACAGATGTCCCTTTTTAAACTGAAAGAGGGCAGATTTAGACTAGATAAAAGGAAGAAATTTTTTACAGTGAGGGTGGTGAAACACTGGCCCAGGTTGCCCAGAGAGGTGGTAGAAACCCCATCCCTGGAAACATTCAAGCTTAGGCTGGACAGGGCTCTGAGCAACCTGATCTGGTTGAAGATGTCCCTGCTCACTGCAGGGGGGTTGGACCAGTTGACTTTTCAAGGTCCCTCCCAACCCAAACCGTTCTGTGATTCTGTGATCACGCTGAAACTGAAATTGTGCTGTACTTGGTGCTGTACAGACATGAATTAAGAGTCAAACCCTGTTACAAAGAGTTTACAGTTGGCACTGATGACTTGTGTGTAGGGTAGGGTGTGTGACTTGAGTGTAAGGGCGTGGTATCATTTCTGTATTAAAGATGAGGAAAGCATATCACAGGCTGATTGCTTAAAATTGTACATAAAGTCTGTGGGTGACTGAAGAACTGAACCCAAAGCAACTGGCTTTACCGATGACTACTTTGTATTTCCAGTGGTCAGAGAGATTATATGTAATATGTGATATTAAAATATGTTCTAGACAAGATTATTTTCTAGTATGTATGAGGAGACTTTTCCATGTAATGCTATTCCTTAGAATAGCACATTATAATGAGTAAATAGACATTTTAAGAAAAGTAATAGGACAAACCCAGAATGATTGTTCAGCCTGTCTGGATGAGGATCATCTGGAGTATTGGCTCAGCTGCCAACAAGAGTTGATTGAAGAGCAGTTTTCCATCTCCTCTGTAATCTGAACAGTTCAGAAAAATGTTAATATTGACACAAAATTATGATCCCTAATCAATCCAACTACACTTCTGCAGAGCCTTACGGGAATAGTTACTGAGAAGTCTTCATACCTTAATGATCATTTATGTTTCTTCTTTCCTGTGCAGACTATGTATTTCATGTCATGCAGCATATTACAGACAGGGAACAGTGCTGTGCCTAAAGGGTGCTAGAGGTAAGTTTCAGACATGGTTTGGTTACATATGAAGTATCTAAACCAACAAATTTTAGAGGACACTAAATGAACAAAATTTTGATTGCAAGCTTTTTGATGAAGAAATGGATATTTCAGGTTTTTTAATGAGACGGTATTTCATTCAAAGTATATTAAGTAACTTTCATGCAAGCCTTCCTTAGCCAAAATTACTCTACTAGAAATCTTGCAAGAAGTTAGCTCTTCTATCCAACCAGACTGGAGGCACAAGGTGTCTTTCAGAGTTCAGTAGGATACACTTTCCCTCTGAAGAGAGCCATGTCGGGGAGGAAAGGCAGGTAGACATACGGAAAGATTTTGTTCTGGCTAGGGACATGCCAGTGTTAGCTCTTGTTATTCTGTTTTATACATGGAGCTGTCCTGTCTCTGAATTGCTTCTAGATTAAGGAAACAATAGGAAAGAAAACCACAATATTTCTCAACCCTGAAAATTGAAGTATAGTTAGTTCCGCAAATAGGCAATTTTCAGACATTCCAGTACAAACAACAACATATACTGCTTTTGTCAGTGTTTGAGATACAGCTCAGGCTTGAATTCTAGGTCCATTATTAGTTTACTGTTGTGATTTTAATTTGGCTGGTTGGTTTTTTGGTGGTAGGTTTTTTTTGTTGTTGTTTCAGTGTAAGGAAGAAAAAACAAAAACATAATCCACCCCACTTGAAACCAGAAAGCTGGGACATACTTCCACAAGCTCTGAGCTGGGCTTCTGTAAAGATACACTTGTGCACTTGCACTGGGATTTAGATCTGCAGCTGTATCCGGCTTCTGTCTACCCAGAGAAGTAAATTTGTACCTGTTCACTCAAACACTCCGTTGACTGTCAGAGAGAGCCAGCCTTTCAGGTGCATTTGGCTCACAGTGTGGAGGGTTCATTCTGGAGCAATTCCAGATCTGTCTGCACTGTTACATGTTCCTGTAAGATGTTTTGGTTTATTTTTAGGTGGTAGATCCAGTCATTACTTCTGTCTAGTGAACCAAGGGGATCTCTAGCAACAATAACCTGGCAGGCAAGAAGGAGCAGCTGCACCTTGTTTTGTTAGCTTTCCTCCTCCATTCCAGGAAACTTGGGAGGATGGATCCGCAGCTCAATGTGTAATGTGAAATCCTGTTCTCTATATTAAAGCAAGCAGTGAAGAAACAGAATAAAGTGTGAATCTGTAATTCAATCTGCCTGAGCCAAGACAGAAAAACAAAACCTGTATGTACAAGGCATGAAATAAGGACGTGGCTCTCAATGAACTTTGCATTCTTGGAGCAAACAGAGCAGCTTGTTGCTCCACGCTGCTTCCAGAGTCAATCTGGAACATGTAGTAGTGGGAAGGTGGTTGGGAGCTGTACGCTCTGAACAGAATGCAGTGGAGATGGTTTGTAAAATGAGAGGGCATTATCTTCCTATGCAAGAGTACCGTAGTGGTAACCATACTGCAGCGAAGCAGAGACGTGCTAAATTGTACTGTCTACCATGCCAGGAAACTCCTGGACTTCTCTGCTACCTCTTTGAATCTGCAGAGTATTCTAGCTCTGTGTCTAAAGATAAGCTTGTATATAGTGCTGCTGGTTACAGGACCTAAGTGTGTAAGTATTTTCCTGTCTCTTTCATTCACAGGATCTAAGTGTGTAGAAAGTATTTTGCTATCTCTTTCATTTACTGAGGATTTGTTGCCTGTCACAGAAGAGTATGTTTCGAATGGTCCAGCCATAGTGAAACTGCAGAATCTCATTCCAGCTTCCACAGTATGGTCACTGGCCTCTAATGTGAGATCCAGGTGTAAGATTTATGTGGGAACATTAATTTCAACATTTTTATTAACAGAGGCTATTTATTTGTGTTTATATTAGTGCACTAACTTTAATAACACGTTTTTTTGTTTTGCTTTGGGGTAGTGTATCATTTGGTTCACATGATTACATCTTGCAGTAAAATCTGTACAGCTTCTTAAAGTAAAAATACTGAGGTTTTTTAAGAAGTAGATTAATAAGGATGATGGTGTACATGTGTACATACTTAAGTACAGACTGAGGAATGTTCTCGTTGTTTCTCTGACTTCATGTAAGTCAACAAGAGCTGAAATGGAAAGCCAAGTGAGGAAGTAGAGCATTACCAGCTTTAGGTGTTTGGTACAGAGCAATGCTGACTTCAGTGGAACGGTTCTCATTCTTACTGCAGAAGGGAGACCTGCCGGACCGACCAATGAGCCTGTTGTGCCTGGACAGATACTCAGGAGTCTGTCTGTTTTCTTTCCCTTTTTTTCTTTTCCAGCTCCTCTAGGATGTGGTTAATTCTACAATGTTGCAGTGTGGCTACAGGGCAATTATTGTTTATGTGAAACTGGAGAGAAATGGGTGGTTAAGTCTGCTTCAGATGTAATTAAGTCTGAAATGTCTCAGTGGTCACATTAGAAGCACTAATTTTAAGCTCTCTTACTGGTTTAGGCCATAGCCATTTGTTACATAAAAAGGCAAAGGTTTTTTTTGTCCTTCAAATGATTTTCTGTGGGAATATGAAAAAAAGAGTTCTTCATAGCATCAAGACAGTAATACCCACTACAGACTCCTTGTCTTGCCAGAACAAATTAATTAAGAAACCCCAAGCCATTTTTTGAATGGAAAAAGTATCCAATCATCCTTTTCTGCCCATCAGTGAAACAAACCATGCCTGCAAGTTATCTTATGGGTGACTATTTCACTATTTGTGTTCCAGAGATGGACTTTTAATGTCAAGTTAGTTGTGCAGAAGCTTAAATTTAAATTACACTCAGGAATCTGTCATTTCAATATATTTTTCCTTGCAGAAAAGAGGTATTTGCTCCTGCCTTTACTTTGCAAGTTTCTATGTCCTTGTATATATTGATGCAACTCTTTTTGGATTGTGTGTGTTGCAACCAGTTTTGATTAAATGAGATAGATTTGAAAGTACAAAAATGTAAAATATACTGGGGGCTGGGGTGGGAGGGGAGTGGAAGTAGCTCATGTGGAATTAGTAGGAGTATTTTTGCCATGCTTTGTCCATCAGTGAGAACAAATAAAATGCCAGACAAGAATTTAGCTTAAAGAAATGGAACTTTGTACAGAACTAAAATACCAGAATTTCTGTATTTTGAAGTAGCCAGGAGGGGAAAAGTGACCTTTGGACACAATGCTTATATCATGGAAGTTTGCTGGTTCCCAGCACAAAATATATGTTTTGGGGTGTGTCAGCAAAGTGCAGAATGTGTATAAGAACATTTAAAACTGACCCACTGCACTGAACAATTGCTGTGAAGCAAGGGTCTTGTACCTGCTGGTCCGTTGCAAGCCAGAATAGATGTGGGTGGTCAGTGTCCTTGCTTTTCTTGAGAAACTTGGGAATGTTTGTAGAAATATTTAAGAATCGTTCAGTTTGGAAACATTCCTGGTCGGAGTGCAGGAAACCTAAGGCTGAAAAAGCTATTGGTGAGGAATAGAAACTGAGCTCCTCCCTTTGCAATAAGCACAACAACTGAACCAGGAGAATAAAAAGTGAAACTATTATTGTCACTTCAGGGATTTCAACAAAGTTGGTGGAAAACAGCAGTTTGAAGTTTTACCTGAGTTTGAACTCAGAGCTGGCTCAACTCCTTCAAATTGTTATTCTCTTCATTCACTGTCTAGCCTTCTGCTGGTGCAGCTACAGCAGCTAAAGACTCAAAACACAGCAGTCAACAGGTGGTGGAAAGCCTGTCTGCAAACTGTGCTGTCGCATACCCACCACTGAATTAGGTATGTCATTTCAAGGTTGTTTCAGTTAAAAGTTGCTTTTTTATTAAAACACTTGTGAAAGTGTATTAAAAATATATATTTATTCCTTTTTAATGTGGTGTTTGAATTCCCAACAAACTAGACAGAGACCTTTTATATTAGCTAGCTTTGAGCCTGATGGGTTATACTGATGCCTTCACGGAAGTTACTTTCACCTTTATATGACACTACATGCCGATGTGGTGATACCAAAATGTTCACTCGACACAGGTTATGGAATTAAGCCTAAGTATCATAAACAGAATGGAGTTGATAATGTTCCATCTCATAGAAAGACAGCTCTACAAAGGTGTCTGGAAACCCAGTTCTATAATCTTATAAATACCTTAGAGAGATTGATCACTCAGCCCCCAGGTGGCGGTGCCTTCTGTTCCCTTTCTCTCCCCTGGCAGAACTGAATAAGCCACTGAATATATTTCTAAGACGACAGCACTACCAAAAGAATATGAGCAATATGGCAAGTAAAATGAATGACAAATAACTATAAAGGTGTAAGGGGCCTAATCAATAACAGCAAATGTCGAGAACTGACTGTGTCTAGAAAGCCGGCCCTGGGCTTTATTGATTTCCAGAGCGTTCTGCGCACCCATGCTGTTTCTTCTCCTGTAGTTCCCTGCTGTTCCCTCGCACAGTTCCTCAAAGCCTCTGACAAGTTTGAGTGACAGGATGGGGGGTGTGGGATTCTTTGCTTTATTTGCTCCCAAACTTGTCTCCACAGTGTTAACTTCCTGGATTTGGTCCAATAGAAGCAAAGACTTCATGGAAGAAAGTTTAAGAAATGTTTTTTTGTTTTTAATTAGGAACTAGACTATTTGATTTCAAGGAAAATTATTATTTGTTTTTTTCTGGAAATTTTCCTACAAATGCCTGCCATCAGATTACTGAATGAGCATCCACTCAGCTGATAAGTCAAATTAAAGACATGTATCCTCCAGAAGCTGAGAAAAGGGCATTTTAGCTGTTGAGAAAGCTTAGATGACAAAGATCTGAGGAATCTAGGAGCCACATACACTAGTGTTCAGTATCTTCCCCTTTTCACCAGCACAAGGCTTTTCAAAAAATGAAACAGCAAAGAAAAGGAAGCCAACTAAAGTCTGAAGCCAGAATAGCTCTTGGAGCTTTTTGGAAAACTATCCTTTGATACTGCTGATATCCTTGAGTTGCTTTCTGAAGCTTCCTGATGATCCTCATCTTATTTGAAATGTTTGGTCTTCTGTTCTCTCCTTCCAACCTTTTGTTTAGCTAATATACTTTGACATGGTTTCCCAGAATAGATTTAATCCTAAAACCAAAAAGTACTTGGAGCACGTGAGCACCATCACATTGGTATAGATGTGCTTGACTTTTGTCCCTTCCCCCACCTGGGTCTGTTTTGCCTGCTTAGAGGGGACGCTATTCGTAGAGAACCTAGCAGTAAACTGTCAGTTGGCTTTTGAGTCTCAGACCTTCCCTAAGAAAGAGTGCTCTGAGTGATCAAGTGGGAGGGGGTAGATGGAGTAGAGGAGGAGATTGAAAGTTTCATTTCTCTTAGTTTTCTTACAGCTTTGTGGGTGTGAATTCATGGTGGTGCAGAGCAGTTAATGCAGGAAAGGAAGAGGACAGAGTGAGGGAACTGTGGACTTCAAGGCAAACAAGAGAGGAAGCAGAACAGTAGGAGAAAAAGGACAACATCATACTTGCATACAGGAGCCAGTATACGCAGATTAGTGTTGGAAGCATCCTCCCGTATGTTCAGTGTGCCCAGAAAAGGGAGAAACAGGTATTTATGTCAAACACAGACTCATCTTTGAGCCTAGCTCACCAAGCTTGTTTGTTATCTTGTCTTCTAGTCACTGAAGATAGGTCATGGCATTCTTGGGAGAGTAATGTGCATTGGATGTTCAACTTTCAGCACAGAAAGGGAAGCCTTAGTAGCACTGGGAATAGTTAAACATTTGAAATTCTCTTACAGGAGTAGAATTCATTCAGCTTCTCACTCGGGAAATGTTCATTTATGTGGTTTGCTCAGGCAGGCACCTCCTGAGGGCACAGTTTCAGCTGACCCATGTAACCAATCGCATGCCATTCTCTGACAGCACTTGTTCTTTATCAGCCCATTAAGCATGGGCTTTCAGCCAGTGAAAACATCAGATATTTGGCAAAGCATTTATAATTAGTAAGTGTTGTGGCAGAATAATGGAATCTAAGGTCTCAGAAACTATCAAGTGTGTCCATTTCCAGCTGATAATCCCATGGAGACAACAAAATGGAAAGTGAAGAATACCAAATTGAAGGACGCAGTATGCAGTGTTTGGATTTACTGCAGAGTATCTTGCAGAGATCCAGACTCTTTCCAGAGTTTGATACTCGGTGCCTGAAGACCTTGCCGAGAAGGATATTTTCTCCCCTACCTTGCCTGTGTTCTACAGGCATTACCATGCCAGTTTGTCTGTACCATTTCTACCTGTCCTGTTCAGAAAGCTTTTTGTGTTTTGACAAGAGGTGCACTCAGGAAACACATTTTCATAATCTTGAAATAGTTTGATATTGAGGACACTGTCACATTGTCAGGAGGGGAGGCAGACAGAGGTTTTAAGTGTGCTTTCTCTAGGTGTGGCTGTGCAGATTTGCACTCAGTCTTGCCATTTATAAAGTGACAATTTCCTTCATTTGTTTTGTTTGATGATCTGGGACCTCTCTGGTCAGCCATCGGCCACTTTCTGCTCTTGGGCATAGGATATCAAGACATGGCCACTTTCTGTCAACCATGTTTTTGTTTTTCACTCTCTTGGCATGCATTTGACAAGCTTGCTTTGGCACCTTCCATGTCTTGGAGCCTGTTCCCTAAGCACTGGCTTCCAAGCTTTTGACATTCTCTGGCTTGATGTCATCTGGCTTGATGTCATCTTCCCATAGCAGAAATTCTTCTCCCCTCACATCACCATCCATTTGCTATGGAGAGCTAGCCTATACAGCTCAGAAGAAAAGCTTTTCTGCACTCAACTGGGAGAGTCTGAAGACAGAGTGCTCCAGTAGTTCAGTCCATTAAGGCAGTGCTACTCCTGTTGAGCCAAGTAGGTTGTCAGTGTTTGAGATTTGGTTTATTTTATACTTTTTCTAGAGGAGTGCAAAGAACTGAGGAAAGCACTTTGTCTGTGAACTTGTTTACTAGCAGAGATTCAATATCTCCATTCTGTGAATAAAGAATTAAGTAGAAGCATGAATCCCCATCAGCTTCAGCTGGTCTGCTGTGGGTGCTGGCAGCCCTTTCTTTCTGGCATCCGCTGTACAGCCCTGCCTCTCCTCTCCTTTGCATCTATAATATTGCTCCTGTGACTGGGGTGAGGGAGCTGATCTGCCTGAAGTCTAATGGGAAGAAAAATAATTCCAAAATACTTGTTACTTTGCCAGACTTTTGTTACAGAGCCACATCAATTTTACTGCTGGCACAAGAGAGATGGGGAGGGAGGGACAGGCACAGGACCACAGCATCTTGGCTGAGATCCACTTAAACTTCTGTGAAATCTTACTCAAAACTCTCAGCATGTCCCAAGCCATGCAGGGCTTAACTACAGTCTTAACTACTACTGCTGCTGCTTTCTGGTGCCTTCTTATCTCTATAATGAAACCTATCATTCATTTTGTGGCTGCTGCATCAGTATCCAGTTTAAAGGAAGCCCTTCAGAGCTATGTTTTAGTCCCTGTCAGGACTTGGTATGTGCACAAGTACTGTGGGCTGTAGCCTCCTTTTGTTTTTATCTATCATAGAAATATCTGCATACAAAGGGACGGGATTACTTCTGTTCTTAGTCTGAAATATTGAGTGAAAGGTGCTGAGCAGATCTGTGGGATTTGCATTGGGTAGGAAACAAAACTGTTATTTGCAAGCAGTCCTTAATGGCATGGTGACAGTATTCTTCCCATTTAAAACAAAGGCTCAGATCATATGAAACACATTTCTTCTAAATACTTACAAGAGGGGAAAGGGAGGGGAGAAGGGGGAAAGAGAAAATCAGAAAGCCTTCTTTCTGAGTCACTGTATCCAGCGTCAGAGCCAGCAGAGTCTATATTCTTCTGCTTTTTGTTTTGGTTCAGTTTATTCTTTGGAGCATGAGGGACAGTCTAGAGGGGGAAGACACTGGATTGGTAGCTGCAGGGTGTATGGTCCAGGGGCTCGGTTTCAAGTGCAAAAATTATCATTTCTCAAATGCTCATTTTTGCACTAATGCAACTGACATTACTGGGCTGTGCAGTTACGTTTAGGCTTTTCCCTCTGAAGTTTGGACAGTGTCTCCATCTGTGTGTTACCCACAGAATCCATTTGAAGCTGCTGAGGTACAGAGCATCGCCGGGCTATGCTGCCACAACAACAGCAATTAAGTTGGAGTGAGTGCTGGAGGCGATGTCTGGCAGGTCATACGAATAGTTTGCAAAACTTTAAATGCAGGAGTAGCAGCATGGGCTGAGTACAGCTGTATCAGAGTAATGCAGGTGCTATGATTACAGGCCAGGCTTTCCCCATTGTGCCCATAATCTGCACTTAGTAGGTTTTTTTGTTACAAATGGGGTGAAGCTTTTCTCCCTGGTGAGTATTTGGCCCAATCCTAGATGTTAGAGTAACTTTCTACTAGCAAGCCCAGTTGTGACTTGTAGAGCTGTTTTATTTTTGGGACTTGTGGGAGATTGACATTAGCACATTCAGTGGGAAGGCAGCATTGAACAAGAACAACAGCAGGTTTTTTAGCAGGGTAATTTCAGCACTGGCTGGTGCTGTAGCCCAGATCCAATTAAGCCAGCAGAAAACTAGGCTTATTTGTTTTCCTTGCCAAGCTTGTAGCTATACCACTTTAACCTTGATATAACCAACAGCCATGTCAGGGGCGTAGCACTGCAGCTCTAGTGATCAACTTATTTTTGTGAAGTCTGAGTATTAACCATATCAGCGTATCCTTGCAAGACTCTGCCTTTGCAGCTGAACTGATCTCAGAACAAGTCTCAAAAATAGAGGCTTGTTCCTCCAAACTTTTGTCCCCTTCTCCCTCAGCTGTATAGAAGCAAGGCTGCTTCTATACAGAAGCTTTTCCCAAAACTGAGAGCTATTTTTCCACTGAGTGTTTTCTTGCTTACCCACTGATTGATTTTAAGGTGTTCCTTTGTGTTGCCACTGAACTGTCTTACAGCAGCTTTGGGGATGGAGTTCTTTTGCAGCTGTTTTGTACATGTTTGGCTGTTGAAATCCGTTATTACAGTGTTCTAGTAAATGCCTTGGTTTCTGTTCATTAGTTCTTGAGATGCTGCAGCTCAGTGGAGTCAGTTAACTTTTTACAGGACTGTAAGTTTCACTTTCAGTTTCTTGGATTTACTGCATTTCCCTGATGCAGTAACGTAGGGCATTTGTTTATAACTTTTCTTCTCAAGTTTTGAAACAGAAATAGTAATCTTAAATCTTTCTACTTAGTTTAAATAAATAAAAACATACTTTCATGAAATAAAAAGATGGATCTCTTCTAATTTCAACATGCACATCTTCTAAAAAACAAACAAAAAACCCCAAACAGATGTTTAGAAATATTTACTGCTGAGACATTTTGTAATTGGCTCACAATTTAAGCTAACTTTTGTAGCCTTTTATTTCCTAGTAGGAAACTTCTGAGCAAACCTCGCTTTGTCACAGGCCCATCTCCTTGTCATTCCCCTCAATGTTTATACATATAGCCTGATTGATTCTCCTTGAGGGAGTGGATGGAAACACTAATGTCTTCATAGTTGTGGGAGAAAGGAGGGGCAGAAAACAGGGGCAGAAGCAGAGACAGCTTCTTTAAGACAAAGTAGGTAAGCTTTGGGATAAATAATGAAGCAAAAATGATCAGGTAGCATAAAGGGCAAAGGCTTATTTGAATAGGGACAACTTTGTTCTGGAAAATGGTTGATGAAGAATGGATGAAGAATGAATCACAAGAGACTAAAGTACCAGAAGTACAGATGGGGGAGGGAGGGATACATGCTATATTATTCCCTCACAGAAAAGAAAAATCAATCAATTCTCATAAATAATACACAAAGTTCTCATCAAAATCTAAATTCAATACACTTAAGATGTCACCAGGGTTCTAGGCCTGACTGGCCAAAGAGCTGGCTGGGGACAGGCTTCATTCAGTTCAATTCCTGGCAAAATCTGATCACCCTTACTGTCCATCACAGCCTCTGGAGAGAGGACAGTTTGTCTATGGGATAGCTGAACAGTCAGTAAGTTGCTGCAGTAAGACATTTGAGGAGGGCAGAGGGCTGCTTCTGCCTACCTAGTCAAGGAGATTAAGCAAAACAGCCGGGTGGATGGTCTCTAGTGGCAGGTTTTCTACCTTCAAATGAAAGAATGCCAGACTTGTATAAACACAGAAATTGCCTAGTTTAATTCAAGAGTTGACATTGTAGTAGTTTAATTAACACTAAGAGAACTTTAATGGGCCATGAGCTTTAGTGTTGTCCTGGTTTTTAGCTGAAACAGAGCTGGGTTTCAAATTAAAAATGGTAGGCCCCATTTTAGATTTGCCATGACACTTTTCCTCTGTATTTGCAGAGCATGATAGCTAAGCTACAGGTTGTTATGAAAAGGCCATATACAATGACATATATATTTCATTGTTTTCCGGATAACTGGATAAATCAAGATTTGAGTACATTCAAATGGCAAAATGTTGAAATTTTTCTTCTCTTGGACTTAAGCACCTTTATCAGAAATTTCATTGCTTGCTCTATAGCCTTGTTTCTGATGTTTATTTTTAATTTATGTCTTATAATGTAGTAAAAACATAAGAATTTCAATCTAGCAGTGCAGGAAGATCATAGGCTTTCCATCAAGTGTAATTAGTTTAATGTTTCTACTGATTCTGAGACTAATTGCCTGTGATGGCAAACTGGGAGCACACAGACTCCTTAAATGGGTCTGCATGTTCAGGTGTTCCTCACTGAACCTTCTCTGAGTGACAGGTTGTTGGGTTTTGGTGGGGGTTTTTTTACGATTGCTAAAGTAAGTCTATTGCTATTGGTGCTGCTCCTTGAGTGGCTAATCTATTGTTTATCAACAGAGTTGTAATACAGCAAGCTAAAGTGATAGATGATTAATTTTCCAGACACAATTAAGAAAGAGACAAATGAGTGCAGTGGGAGAGCAGCTAGGCCATTAACGACGACAGACCTTACAGAACCTGAGCAACACCTCAAGTTTTGTATAAACTCTTACACAGATGTACTTTTAGCTCAGTATGTAATGGCCTAGGTTCCTACTGTTGTCATGTACATGTGCACACACACCCCCCACACGCATGTATGCCAAAAAAGCCACCCAAACACACACCCTCAGCATCTTCACCTACCTTTATTTAGCTTGCTCACAGGGCATTGAGCAGAATGTCCCCTGGCTGGTTAAGAGCTAAGTAGATGCTGGCTATAGCATCCCAAATATGAGGTGGGCCCCCCAGAACAAATCTAATTTGAGCTGTTTGTACTTTTTCTTCTGAGATTAGGTGGGTAGAGAGAACAGAGTAGTTCCCCTCTGTTCACAGCTGCTGGTCTTCAAAGGGCTGGAGGCAGCAGATAACTCTAGTATTTCAAGCTTTGTGGCAAACTTGGATTAGAATTGACCATCCCAGTAAAGGCTTCATGGAAGGAATAGGAGGCAGAAGAGGCAGCACAATAACATGAACTTTATTTTCTCAGAAAGTCAAGACAAAAAAATAATGCACTTTGTCAAAACTGTGCTATGTGCATAAGCAGCTGCCTAATTTAAAGCAAGGGAGCAGTTCCATTGAAATTTCCTGGCTGTCTCATGGAACCACAGTTTTGCCTACGCAGTATTTCTCTTCTAGCTGTTTTTCTGCCCTAGGCACTCTTCCTAAAGTAAGCTAACTCTTCCCACCGCACC